>NC_137051.1:40277225-40377225 GCF_032717465.1 Coenobita brevimanus | reverse complement strand
AGAGAGAGAGAGAGGGAGAGAGAGAGAGAGGGAGAGAGAGAGAGAGAGAGAGAGAGAGAAGCAGGTGTAGCATGTCTGCAGATAAATTACTGTTTAGGCCCGTAGCCATCTAGTTCCTACGGTGGTCAGATGTGAGGTACGTAAACACAGCAACCTTTCTCACCCTACTTCTTTCACTCTCATCCGCCACAATCTGCTTTTCCTCATTTTATCTCTTCCTTCTCCTCTCACCCTGCTCCTCTTGTTACTGTAGCCCAGTCTTCCTCACCTGATCTCTTCCTTTTTCACCGTTCACATTTTCGCCCTATTTCCGCTATCATCTTTGGTTTTTAGTCTCATATTCTCTCTCCTCTCCACTTCTTATATTTTCTTCCTGTTCTCTCCTCCCCTTTATTCACTTCTTTACTACTGTGCTGTGTATATTTCCTTAACTGCTGTCTTCCACTCTCATTGCATTCTCCCTTCTTTCTCCCAGTTTCTGCCTCCTTATCATCTCCTCCTTCTGGCATATTTCCTTCCTCCCTCCTCCCTTCCATTCCCCGTCCATCTGTCACCCACTGTTTTTCTATCCTCTTTTAGATGAAAATTAATATAAGTAGGGCTCTTGAAAATCGCTGGTGTTGTTATTTTCTTGCAAGGTTGTTTTTATATGCACTAAATGACAGACGGTTGTCAGGCCATTTGTCAGTCAGCAGCAGTTTTTGTACATAATTATATGCATTATTACTGCACTCCAGTTCTCTGCTGGGCCACTTCCATAACTTATTCCCCCATCTCTCTTATTACTTTCTTAATTTTTATTTGCCTTCTCAAAACTTTGGCTATTACGAAAACGTTTTACTTTTATACGCTTATTCAGTCTTGGTTTATTTGCTATGTAATGTTTTTTTTTAGCCAAGAGTTGAGGTTACCTGGAATATTATAGTGTACCATTAGCAGTCCACTTCTTTCTTTTGTCTGAGAGGTGTGACTGACTGCGAATGTCAATATTATGCAAGATTTTGAGGGAAGCGGAAGAAGGTATTTTTATGTATCATGTGTGTGTAGTGAATGGGAGGAATGCTGACCGGAAAGAGATCAGGAGGAAAGTACGGCATGTATGCTTATTAGTTCAGGTACTCATGACGGGAAGGCACCAGGCATGGATGGATGGTTGGATAGATGGATGGTGTGTGTGTGTGTGTGTGTGTGTGTGTGTGTGTGTGTGTGTGTGTGTGTGTGTGTGTGTGTGTGTGTACAGAGATAATGATGAGGTAGTGGTAGACTGGAACTGGAATTATGTTGGTAAGTATCGGTATAAGGAAGAGGACTGGATGGAAGGCAACACAGCAGATTGCATTCACCTGAAGTGTGACGACAGAAATGTGGGAATCATAGGAATTTCCCTTTGCCCTGCGCTGTAGTTAAGTACCCAAAATAAACTTATCCCTACTGACTGTACAGGGGTCATTAAGGCCGATAATAACTACGGGCCTAAGACTGTGAAGAGGTCAGGCTTTGTAACTTTCACTTCCATTTGCGTTCTGCAGTTGGGATGCTTAATTTGAAAGCTGTGGTTCAAAGAGTAAAGGAAGTTTCTGAGGAGCTAGAGGCGAGGAGTAGAGTGTTCCCTGGAGAGTATTATCTACCAACGATGTTTTGGTGGAAATTGTTTTAAAAGTAGAAAGCAGAGTGTTCGTAGTCTTCATGGATTTGGAAAAGGCGTATGACTGAGTGGACAGACTAGGATTATGAAGGGTTCAATGGTACTCTTAGTATATGGAATGCAAGGTAGATTACTAGAAACCATCTACAGTTTACACGCCTGAGACACACTACCTGCGCGACTGTGGTAGGTACGTCCAGTGAGTAATTTGGCTGAAATAAATAACACGAGGGTATGTTATGCTGTTCAATGTTTGTCCTATATGGATGCGCTGTTGACAAAGGAGAGGGAGAGAATACTGGGGAAATTCGTGGTCCTCAGCCGTAGAGACAATAATTGGAAACATGTTGTAGTTTTATTTACGAGAATTGCAAAACTAATGAGAAATGAGGAATAGATAGTGAAAAGTGTATTGGAAGAATCTGTAAATGTGTGCAAGACGGAAATTAAAGCTGATCGTAAACTCAAGCAAGTCCAGGGTGTTTGAAAACTGAGGGGATTGACGTGAACTGTAGTGTGAGATTGTATGATGCAGAAATGGAGAACGTGAGGGGTTATAAAATCAAGTATTGTAAACAGTAATGATAACTTGGAGGATGAACTCAGTGATAGGGTACAGCCAGTAAAGGAATCTACGGAAACTTCGACAACAGTGACGTGAAACAGAAACACGAATGGGAGTAAAGAAAATGACTAAAAAAAAGAAAAGCGCAACAGTGAGCCTTAGACGATACATAATACGAGCAGATATGAGGCAAGAATGAGATCAGCAGACACGAGTTACTTTAGAAATGTATTTGAGTTTGGAAACAGAGATAGACGAATAGAAGTTTACGAAATGAATGTGGGGTTGGAGTGAACGTGGTTGTAAACGTAATGCAGATATAAATTGACCAATTTGGAAGAAATGGAATGCCAGGGTTTTGACTGGGGCTGTGTATGGGAGTTTGGTGGGTGGGAGAAGAGGTACGAGTCAGCCTAAACACTGAGGGGAAGGACATGGTAGTGGAATATACAAGGGACGGTGATGTGTCTTGGGAGCAGGGGTCGTTGCTGATTAGGACCATAAATGCCTAGAGGTCTTTAGTTGGGGCCACAGGTTACATGATGCGCCGTCAGGGAATGGGCTGATAAATGAGTAACGAGTAGCAGTGCAGATTATTATTTCCACAGTTGGTGATATCACAGGTAGGCTACTCGTTTTTCCATCAACTGCTAACATCGGAAAATTGTGTTAGAGGTACCGTACTTCAGGTTGAACATTTTTATCCTCCACCTGACAAAGTCAGAGGATGGTGTTGCTATCACTGGATCAATAGGTGTCCGTCCATATAGTTGGGCGGCAGGGAGGAGGGTGGCAGGGCGGCTGGCCGGGCATAGACATCTCGCTTCCGGGCTAGAACTCAGAACGTATTCACTATAGAGTCATGAAATTTCACATAGTTATGTGTCTTATAGTGACCTAGTGCCTTTTAATAGGTAGAATGATGTGTCTTAAGTAGCTTTTTGAAAATAATGAAAACGTAGACAATGTTTCTTTTTTCGTTCCGGACTAGGACTCGGAAACTAATACAGGTACAGGCTTCAGTCTCCACAGGAATCTGTGTTAATATGCCTCCTGGTGCTTTTTGGTAGTTAGAATGCCACGAGATTATATAATGTTATGAAATTGCAAAAATAAATAAAACTTTTTATTTTAATGCATTTTTCTATTAGAACTTTGCAACTATTACACCTAGGAGGAGGAAATTGTACATGATAATTGATTACGGTACATATCTAATTATGTATGAAGTTTCATGACTGTACCTATTTTGTAATCATAAAAATGGCTGCCTAAATGAAAAAATACTTGTCATAATTTAATCAGATGTGCTTATAAGGTCATTATTACCATGGATGAAGTACTGAAATTTGCCTATGTTATCTTTATACAAAGATTATAATAGTTTCATGTATACTATGACACTTGCCCTTCTCTCGTTGCTTTTTTTTTTTCATAAGAAATTTCATTACCGACTTAACATAACCTAATTAAAACTTTCCTAGCCAGTTTATCGTTGGCGTGCTACATAGGAAAAAAGAGAGATTGCTCATTTACTATCATGCCAGGCCGTCAGTAAGTGAAGTTATTTAGACAACCGCCACATTCCCTGACATATTCAACAGCGGCTTCGGAGTGTGTGGTCTGTTAAGTTTCGTTGGGTTCTTTCAAAGAATTCTATGTACTTTTTCAAAAATTTCAGAAGCAACATTATTTTTTTTTAGACTGCAATTTTCTACACTCTGTTCACTCTAATTTGGCCTTAAACTGCCATATGGCCAACTTGATTGCTTAGCTGTAGCAATAAATTAACACTGGAATATAGCACGACGGGCGCGTAGCACCCGTCTGGCAGCAAACTCTCATCCCTTTTCTGTCCAACTCTCTAATGCAAGAGTTAACCGTTACTCCCAGTCTTTCATTTATGCAACAGGTCAGCTCTGGAACGGTCTCCCTCTGTCTGTATTTCCTGCTGCCTATGATCTCCAGTCTTTCAAACGCAGTGTGTCCAGGCATCTCAAAATGATCGGATCTTGAATTTGGCTCTCTCTTGTATTTTGTTTTTCTCTTGGAGGGAACTGTTACTGCGGGCCATGGCCTTTGGTTCCTTCTTCCTCGCATAAGAAAAAAAAAAAAACTAGTCATAATGAAATTCTATGGAAAGGATGTAGGGCCATAGTATTGTTTTATTCCGTCATTGATGTACGGGGAATAAGCAGAAAAGGAAGAAACACAGGCCAGGTTAAAGTGAATGAACTATAGTTTCGTAGACTTTGATAACAGGTGACGTTATGTGGAAGCTAAAGTACAGCAGTGCTTACTTGTATGTCAGTAACTCCAAACCGGAGGGGAGTGGCGAGACAAACACCAGTATCTGCCATGTGGTTGTGGCGAGATGATGGCCTTGAGTGCGAGGAAGAACAAGGTTGTTGTTGGCCACGGACACAGACCGTTAAGATAAAGTGACCTTGACTGACTCTGATAACTGGGATCGATAGTTCCATCAAAGCTGGGTACCACCCGGCTGACATTTTGCAAAACCACCAGATTTTCTTGTTCCTTCCGTTTCCGAAAACAGTAGTTCTGTATTCTTAACGTTTTTGTGTACTTTAACTCTATTTTATTCACCTTAACTTGGCTGAGATTTTTTTCTTTTTCTAACTCGTTCCTGTAGATGAATGACAGACATAGGCAATGTTACGGCCCTGCATCCTCTCTATGGCCATTTTTTTTTTTTACTAGCATTATATTCTAGTGTTAATCTCTTGTTATAGCTCAGCATCCAAGACGAAGCTGATAACTTTACATCTGGTTAAAGTGAAGAATATAGTAGAAGTGACCGTCATGTCCGACGCGCACATTCGATTTCTTTAAAGGCAACTAGAATTTTTTGATCATGGAAGACCACTATGAATGGAGGAAAGTCGCCATCCCTTAAATGTGCTACACTACGGTAACCTAGTCTCGGACCCCTACCCTACACTTTGAAAGGGGTACGGTAATTTGGGAGCAAATAAAGTGTGTGGCCTGTATTATGCGCAAAAATATTATGTGGTATACAGTAGCTAAAGTAAAATTAATATGGACTTTAGGTTGTTCTTGTTGCTATTGCTGTAGTTCCAGGCTCATCCGCAACGTGAACTCTGTGGACTGCAGGCTTAAGTTGCCCTTCTTTTGCAGTCCACCATTCTCCTTTCGGAGGACAGGGATGTAGCTAAAGGATATTTGCATAACCAGGCAGTTGAGCTACCTGGTTATATTCGTGCCACTACGTGAAGGCGTCGCAGCACCTGGATATTAGACTGTTTCAACTCCTCGACTCCAGTGACGTTTCTTTTTAATATAAGCGTTTCTTCCACATCAGAAGAGACATCAGTTAGTAAAGAGATTAATGACAACTGTTTCTAACCACGTTCCTACAAAAGATCCCTCCAAATATTTACAAATCCGTCTGGAAGTGGCAAGAACAAAAACGAACATACGTACATGGCATCGAACTTGAGGAACTAATCATCATCATCATCATCATCCGATCTTTCACTGGCCCATCAAAAGAGCAGGGGGTTAGGCTACTCAATCTCGAAATTTAAGCGTGTTTTATGCCGAAAAATGGTCAATTACCTTATTTTCCCTTTAAAAAATATTCATGGATTTCCTCTCCCTTATGAACACGGTAGAGGAAACAAAAACCAAAATATGAAAGACAACCCTCAGTGAAAATACCTGTACTTACCTGTCTGTCACCTCAGTCCTATTACCGATACCTTTATTATCAGCCTCAAGGTATGTAATATTACATCCTCGCTCGCGATGTTGTGCTCGACGTGTGTGTGTGTGTGTGTGTGTGTGTGTGTGTGTGTGTGTGTGTGTGTGTGGATGACGTAGCAGGGCTCCTTTTTCGTTCAATGTTACGTGCTGGCTCACCCTCACACCACACCCACACCACCTCACACCACGGGAAGTAGTGGTTTCATTTATGGCAATATTCATCATCATCATCATCACCATCACTATCATCATCATACTTGGCAAAATAGAGTCCATATTATTAGGTAAAAAAAGAAAAGCGAAGGCAGTGAATGACGTAACTGAGAAATGTACATGCATTTGCAAAAGTTCGTCGATAACTGAGTCATGCCTTCCATAATTCTCATTCCTCTCCAGACGACAAAGAGTATCTTCCCTTTTCATACTGTCTGTCTGTTTCATATTTCTCTAACAAAAAATGGTTCACGTAACACCTCCCACTATCGCAGCTGGGTGAGAAGTGTCTACAAACCTTTCCACATGGCTGTAAGTCGAGTTCTGTTTCAACCATGTCAGCTCAAAAATACTGTAGCTAAAATTTAAACTGGTTTCCACCTTGTATGGGGATGAAATAACTGAAACATTTTACTCTTTTTACCCTAACTTGGCCTAAAATTGCCATCTCTCTATCCTGAAATAATTAGGAACTATAACAATATATTAACGCTAGAATTAAGTACTTGTCACGAAGGAAAGAAATAGAAAGGATGTAGAGCCGTAGCAATGTCTTTTTCCGCCACTGGGCTACGTGGTCTGAGTTGCAAAAGGACGAAAATTTGCGCCAAGTTAAAAATAATATCTTAAAGGAACATACCAGCAGACTCAAACTTCTTCATATGCAAGCAGACTGTTTACCAACGATAGTCATATGGACACTCGGCTAAGCACTTGTACAGCGTCGTATGCAGTATCAAACTGGTATTGTTTTTTGTCAAGCAGCCAAATAAAAACTTCCTGGTAACCAGCATAGTAAGATCAATGCTCAATATAAAAGCCAAGCCACGTATGGGTAACGAAGAACTAAGTGGATTTGGTGCGATAGGAGTAGCAGCACAACACCTTCATAAAAACTAAAACCAATCCCAGACTATCTGAAAGAAAATAATATTAAATCCTTGAATGCCATTCACTACAATTGAATCGGCAAGATTTTCAGATTGGAAGTACCCACCAAAGGACTGGAGGCAAATACTTTTTTTATTTTTAATTACATAGAGCCTGGAATATCTTACCAGAAATATTAAAGCTTGCAGAGACCTGAACATTTTCCGGAAAAACTTGAAATAATTCTTCCAGCGAAGAGTTATTGGTAGAGCTGCAGAGAGGTGCAAATGCTACTGATTATATTGTAAACTATGATTATTTTTTTGCATACATGTTAGCATACTATTATAAAAACATAAGCGCTGCAAATTCATGCATACCTCCTGACATACCGTTAATCAAAATTTTAACTATCCTAATTATTTATACATTTACTAACAACTCTCACCCATGTCACCAGCTACCCTGAATCCATGATGAAAGCCTCGATGGAAATGCACCATACAGGCCTTATTGGTTGGATTTTTGCATTACAGACACTTAACTATCTTATAATCTTAATCACCGTCATATACAAAATCAGCAGTACTGTGTGGTACCAATTTTGCTGTATACTCGTAATCTGAAGAAAACCATGTGAAGGTAGGCAGAACAAAATCTAAAATACGTCGTCGGAGTTCTTACTGCTAAGTAACCTCGGTCTGCCTGGTCGACCAGACCCATCAACAGCAGCGATCCGATGTTCCCTTGTGGCAAACTGCGAGGCGCGTAGTGTGGAGGTTTGGTCCCCGGATGGACACCGTATTTGTGTCTCTCCACCTAGTTAACAAGGGCATCATAATACAGTAGGCTTCACTTCACCCAGTTATCTCACTTCACCTGGGTATTTAGTTATATGGCTACCACCCAACGTTGCAAATGGCTCTTGGGTTATAGGAGACCATTAGGCATGTTACTCAGTGTAGAGCCACCTAAGGAAGAAGCAGGCAGCATAACACTGAGTGGATAATGGTCGCCGCCACCCACCACCCGCCGTCGAGGTGAAATGGTTAACCTATATAAGTAAGTGAACCACGGCTGGACAAATTCACAGTCGATTCCACGTCGTAACCAGGATTTGTTTTCACAGGATCGACGAGGAGGGAGCCTGTAGAATTCTCCACATCTCTGTCCTTCCTGCAAAAGCAAATCCAAGTGACAACAGGGAATTGGCCATAAGTATGTTTGCATATCTGACCTCTTAATCCCATGAATTCGGTGATGCCGCTTTGTCAGTCTGTCACTCACTAACGATTTTCGGACGCTAATTCCTTCACTTCCGTTGGCCTCGCTCCCACAACACACCATACCACACAATACCATTCGCTCACACCACACCACACAAGACCACGCTCCCACACCACACCACACCACGCAATACCACCTTCTCACATGACACCACATAATACCATCTTCTCACACCACACCACACAATACCACCCTATCACACTACACTACACAAAAATCACCTTCCCACCCCACACAACACCACACCACACAATATCACCTCCTCACAGCACACCACACAATACCACCCTCCCACATCACACCACATAATACCACCCTTCCACACCACACCACAACACCACCCTCCTCTCTCATTCTACACCCCACAATATCACGCTTCCACACCACACCACACAAAATCACCCTCCCACACCACACCACACAACACGACACCAAGAGAATTAACCAAAAGACTCTGAAGTTCCCGCATCTAATGGTTGTATACTCCAGACGATTTTATTCATCTTTAAACTAGACTTTTCAAAATGGAGGAGGTAGAAAAGATACAGCCTTACTTATCTCCATCACAATTAAGAAGAAGGAGAAGAGGAGGAGGAGGGGGAGGAAGAAGTAAGAAGAGGAAGTTGTGGCCTAGGATGTTAGAAGAGAATGCAAAGGACGCACAAGACGTTGGTGCGGGAAGAGGGTGTGAGGAAGCATGACAAGGGATCTGAGGAAAAGGGGGGGGGAGGAAAGCGAAGTTAAAAATAAAAAGAAAGCAATAAAAAACAAAGAGAGAGAGAGAGAGAGAGAAGAGAGATTTGTAAGATTTGGTAAAAGGAACAGAGAGGAGGAAAGTAATAATGCACTGGCTGCAAGAGATGAAGTGAAGGGTGCATATGATTTACGCAGAAGTATATAAAAAGGAGAAAGACTAGTAAGATGTAGGAGGAGGAAGAAGAGGGAGCGTAGGATGTAGGAGGAGGAAGAAAAGTGCTCGTTAGATGTGGGAAGAGGAAAAACGAAGCGAAAAACTCGTAAGAAGAGAAAGAACACAACTCTTAAGATGTGGGAAGAAGAAGTAGAAGAGAAATAAGATGTAGGCAGAAGAGAACTGATAAGATGTTGGAGGAGGAAGAAGAGAAATCTTAAGATGCAGGAAGAAGAAGAACAGAACTCGTAAAATGTAGGAAGAGGAAGAAGAAGAGGGTGTGACGACGCCTTGAGGAGCGACTGAGCTATACTCCACCGCGCCCACACCATCAACTCCCGGACTAGAGAAAGTGGTGTAGGGGAGAGACAAATGAGCGGCAGAGAGCACCCGCCGCGCTACCTCCAGTCTCATCACAACTCTAACCCACCCGCAAAAAAGAGCAATGATCATAAAGCATACTGATTATAAAAGAAATTCGAAATCTGTATGGGGAAGGTATGTCTTGACAGGGTTGTGACTGCAGTGAAGACAATGTTCGCCAAATTGCGTCTCAGTGGTCTTAGTTACGGTCCATTTGAGTATGCCTGCAGTTATTTTCTTGCCTGGTGGTTTTGCTGGTTTTCCCCTGCAGTTACGTCCGAAGCTGTCCTAAATTCTGAAGCCACGACAGTAAATGCGTGTAGGAGGAACGTTTGGCCTGCACTGTGTTAAGGATTACGTGGCATTCCAGTTATTCTGACTAACTGAATATACAAGACGAAATGGTATAACCTCATTTACTATCTGCAGTGTATCTTGCACTGTTTTTCTTAATAAGTCTTAAGGTACTATTTCTGTACACACACACACACACACACACACACACACACACACACACACACACACACACACACTATAAACTATTAACAACTTTGAACTATAATTAACAACCACAAACATGCAAGAAATGATTATACGAGGATAAGGAGAGAAGTTCGAAGGCAGTTTACGGAAGAAATTATAAATAAAAGTACTGATCAATTGAAGCTGTTGTACAGCTACATCCGAAGCAAAACTAAAGTCAAAGATAAAATACAATCCATCAAGGACGAGGGTCAATCTATATAAATGAAGAAGATATTGTGAAGTATATACAATACTATACAAAAAATTCCAATTAGTTTTAATATAGGACAGTAGACCTGAGAGAGATGAAAAAATACAATCCAGCTCACAAATTAACAATATACAGAAGGAATATCGGAACAAGAGGTCTGGGAAGAGTTGAGCAAATTAGACAAAGGAAAAGCAAATGATCCTGACGAGATTTCAGGTTGGGTATTACATGAATGTGCAGTAGAGTCTCTTCAAGAAAGGAAATAGACAAAATCCCCTTAACTACCGGTGTCTCAATTACCAGCGTTGTAAGATATTAGAAAAGCTGATAAGAAAAATCTGAGTAAATCATCTGGAAAAACATATGATAACAGACAATTCGGTTTTAGAAAGGGAAAATCGTGTGTTATCTATGAAGGTTCTATAATGGAGTTGCAGAAACACTGCAGAAAAGAGATTGATGGGTAGAGAGTATCAGTTTGAATTTCAAGAAGGCATTTGACAGAGTACCTCACCAAAGACTTTTATAGAAATTGTACCATCAAGGAGGAATCCAAGGTAATCTGTACTGTTGTATACAATATTTTCTCGGAAAAAAAAAAAAGTGAAATCATTACTAAGGGAAAATTACTCATCACGGAGAGAAGTGACTAGTAGAGTCCCACAGGGCTCAGTGTTTGTACCACTTATGTTTTTAGTATATACCGTATAAATGACTCTGACAGCAACACTGGAAATGGAAGTTATCTAAATATGGTTGTTGATGATGCAAAAAAACAAAAGAAAATTACAAATACTAACTCTTGCAGAGACCAACAAGAAGAATTAAAGAAACTTTATGAATGGAGCAATAGATGGCAAATGGAAATTCATTGTGGAAAAATGCCGTCTCATCAAGTCTGGTAAAAGTGGAAAAAGACCAAACTGGGATTATAAGCCAGGAAGTTCAACCCTACACGTATCAGAAAAGGAGGACCTAGGAGTGATTATCAGTAACAGACCATATTCGGCTGACCACATCAGTGAGATGGTACGGAACATGCACACACTGCCTGCAAATGTGAGAGTAGCATTCATATGTATAAATGAAGACATGCTGAGAAAGATAATCACATCATTCATTAGACCAACCCTGGAGTATGCATAAGTAGTCTGGAATCCACATCTCAAAAAATACATGGATAAGACTGAAAAGGTACAAAGGACCGCTACAAGACAGGCCAAGCTTATGGGATCTAAGTTATGAAGAAGGACTAAGAAAATTAAACCTACCAACAATACAAGAGAGAAGGAAGAGAGAAGACATAATAATGCTATAAAAAAGTACCACAGGAGAGAGAAAAGTGACATAAACGAGTATATAACCTATGGGGATGCAACAGCAAGAGGACACTGCAAAAAACTGCGTAAAAAGAGAGGTGATAAAGACGCAAGGAAATCAAGTTTCCCCAAATAGGGCAGTTGATCAGTGCAATGCATTACCGAATGAAATAGTGTGTGCAAAAACAGTTCATAAATTTAAGGGCATGTATGATAAAAATAGTTTAATACACGGGACAGTACGAGCTTGATTCATTCCTGTAAAGATACAATTAGGTAAGAACAAGCTCACAGACACGCGCGCGCACACACACGCGCGCGCGCGCACACACACGCACGCACACACACACACACACACACACACACACACACACACACACACACACACACACACACACACACACACACACACACACACACACACACACACACACACACACACACACACAGATAGATAGATAGATAAAGATTGGTATAAATAGACAGATGGATAGCTCGTCAATAGTTCTTTGTACTTTTATGTGTACTTTTTTTAAACAGGAGATGAACATGGGAAGAAAAAAAATCCATACACCAGATTACAGGTGTCCTCTGCCCAGGATTCTTAGTGCGAGATTGAGCTGACAGTATCTTAACAAAATATTAGACTCTGACACAACTGGAGGAGTGTAAGAGAACTACCGACTTTGCCTGCTACACATGCAGCTGCAATCACTGACCTTCAAGCTGGCCCACGGGTTTTATTAGCTCCGATATATGAGACTTTTCCCATTTTTGTACTTTCTTATTCCCGTTTCTGGATTCTTCCCACCCTTTATAACGGAAAGAGTACGCTGATGATGATGATGATGATGTAAAGTATCTATTAACTTAAACTGACATATGGAGACAATGTAAAGAGAAGCTAATGACACAAAGGTTCGATTTTCACTGGTACAGACTCCGTAACACCTCTTCCTTAGCGATTATTTTGCATACAGTACTTCACCATGTTCGCTAGAAGCACTCTGTATGTCAGTACTAGAAATATATACATAACATAAAATATCACCGTGTTGCTTGGTAAATCGCTAAGATGAAGGTGCTACAGAATCTACTGTATGCCACATAAAATACGGCTCTTCCCTTGGACTCTCGGAAGCAGCCAGTGACCTCCATGTTCAAGGGTAAGAGACTGAGTACTGGCGTAATGTGGAGGGTAAACTTAGTGACTTGGCCTGCCTTACACTAACCTTCATCCTGGGTGGTGAAGGGCGGGGAGTGTGACCTTGGTGCTGGCGGGAACGTGGTACAGACGGAAACACTAAAACCCCCACACACTTTTGTCCACTAATTACGAAGCCTGCAGGGTCCACAAGATTACATCACTAAGTTTCGACAGTCATTGCACGCTGTTTTGTTGTTTCGTAGTGAGGTGAATCAGTATTCATGCCCACTACTGTACATATTCGGTTTATGCTTCCTCACAGACGTCACACACACTTCAAACCTTCTGCAGTAGTAAATCTTAACTCTTTCTCTATGATGACGTATTTTCGCCGTATTCTTGCTATCTTCAGAAGGTTTTATTAAGCTGTGGAGACACCTGAACCGGAAGAGCTGGGTTGTCCTTCATTAAAATATTTACCACAAGGGGTTGTAACCCAAAGAAAAGTCAATGTATAACATCAAGTAAAAATAACACGGAAAGCAGGTGACGGACTGAAGGGGAAGTCTGGAAGCTTCAGTTCAGCATCCACACAGTCACCTATGATGAACACATGAGAATCACGTAGTCATGTTACAGTTTGTCACTTTTAACTTCGCTGAGATTTTTCGTCCCTTTTCCTGCTTCTTTTCCATAGCTCAGTGGCTGAATTAAACACTACTTTCTGGTGTATTTATATAATTTCCATGTCCCTTCTTTATGACTCTTAGTGTTCTAGTTTCAAGATGAAGAAATGACAATATTAGGCCACATTAAAGTGGACAGTGTACTCGCATAACTTATGTTTATGGAATTTTCATCAGTATTGTGACTAACGATACTTTAGTTCAAATGGCAAAGCCAGAGGGGAAGTCAGTATTAGTACAAATACATCTAAATCACCCCTTAATAACGGTGTCATATTACGTCATACTGTATTACATGGATACACGTGTTATGTGTGAAGGGAACAATACTACCACTTAAGCAAACTGATACAACCCAATCATACAGGTGTTATTTTCAGTAATCTCAGCAAAACGATGAAGGGACTCAGTACATGTTCTTACTTGCCACTCAGTGGTACTTTTAACACCAAACATTAGCAAGAATTTCGAGGAGACTTTCTTGAGGGTGTGAAGCTACGAATTACTCTACCAGGTTTGACAAGATGAGGCGGTAGTGAGAGTTATTGGAGGCGGTGTTGCGGCGCGCGGTGTGGCGTGGTAAGTATGGATGGCGCTGTGTAGCGATGAAATGTAGTTGTGTGGTGTGGTGCTGTGTGAAATGGTGTAGTGTTGCGCGGTGTGTCGTGAAGAAGTGTAGGAGTGTGGTGAAGTGCTGTGTCGTGTGGCGTGTTGGATTGTTGTGTGGTGTGCTGTAGTGAGCGAGGATAGCGGTATGGTATGGTGAGGCGTGGCGTAATGTGCTGCAGTGCTGTATGGTATGGTACGGTGTGGTGTAACGTGGTGTGTATGGCGTGAAACAGTGATCATGGAATTGGTGGCAGTGTCGGTGTGTGTTGTGGCGTTGTGTTGTGAGCGGCAGATGGTTGGTGAGTGAGGTGGGTGACCCGGTGAGCTTCGAAGTCCACGCCACACTGAGCCTGCTGCCTGAGCCGTTCCACTACTGCAGCTGCTCAGAGGGGGAAGGAAGGTCCGGGGTGGTCGGCAAAAGCGGGATCGGAACATAGAGAGAAAGGGGGTGGTACGGAGAGGAGGCGGAGCAGAATGAGTGGGAATGCAACAGAGAGAGAGAATGAAAATGAGTGTGAATGAGTCACGGAGTGGGAATGGAACAGACTATGTGGGAACAGAAGAGTGGAGGTTGAACAGAATGAGGAGGAATGGAAGAGTGAGTGGGACTTGAAGTTTCAGAAATGGAACAGTGATAGGGAATGAACAATTCGTGAGATGGAATAGTACAAAGGAGTACAAAGGAAAACAAACAGCAACAGACATATTGGTCCATTCGAGGCTGCTAGTTACTGAGAAAACTAGAAATCCTACGTAGAGTGCATAGTCCACCAGTACCATTAAAATTTATGACTATCACTTTAATTCCTCTTTCCTACCAGACGAATATTTTCACGGTCTCACAGTCAGTTAACTTTACGGTCTTGGTCTGCCCTGTTACACACCGTCGGAGAACGTATACCTTAGGTCGACAATGAAATTTATTATTTATTCCTGCGTCCTGATTCGGATCCACCTCAAAATCCAATTAACTCTTCCTTGACTCATTACCCACGTATCTACCAGATTTACTTGACATCTGATAAAACCTTTTGGAGGTATTTTGTACACAGAAACAGGCAGGTGAAAACATAAGCTCTCCGTCCAATTTCATTCTCGGAGGTAATAGTGACTATGATATCTAATTATACGAGGTGAAGATAAGGATAGCATTGCTAGAAGGCTCCTTCCCGCCCACCAAACCCTCCAGTCGCAGCTGTCAAGGAAAAATGAGGACCACCATGCAGCATAGAAATACTACCATGAGTTATTCATAGGAAAGACTGAAAAGAAAAACCATATTCTACACCAGCTTAATCTGCAAGGGAATGGTAATAATATCAGATAACAACATTGTGCTACTGCTGCACTCTCCATGATGTGAAAGGAAGGGTAATCAGTTAAAATTTTGTATTATGTAGCCACGAATGCGTTTAACTGGGGATTCGATACCAGAAACTTATGCAAGCGACTTTTCAACGTTATTACTGTATTGCAGTCTCCCACATTCCTAGACACATTGTTCTTTATGTTGAATACTATATTGAAAGCAAAAGTGTTTTGCTTCATTTAAATGAAAACGTTTGCCTAAAATTTTGTAGCCATTTCCTCTAGATTAATTCAACCGGTTTATTATGAAGTGCTTATCGACCACCATATTGTCATGTTTTTAAAATTTTCTTACACCTGAATTTCTTCCCCTTGTAGACGGTAAATAACTTTAGCTCTTCTAAACGTTCTTCATATGGCTTATTCCTTAATCTGGGTATATATATATATATATATATATATATATATATATATATATATATATATATATATATATATATATATATATACACACACACACAGTAAACCCTGGATGTAACGAACCCCAGTATTGCGAATTTCAGATATAACGAACTGCCAAATCGCGACCGAACTTCCTCCGGATTTTGTGAACAAAGGCCACTAAATGAGGGGGAAGTTTGGGAATCAGCCCACGGTGACAACAGATCCCTTCCTGTCACAGTAAGTGTACTTCAAAAGGATCCCTTCCTGGTACAGTAAGTGTACTTCAAAAGGATCCCTTCCTGGTACAGTAAGTGTACTTCAAAAGGATCCCTTCCTGGCACAGTAAGTGTACTCAAAAGGATCCCTTCCTGGCACAGTAAGTGTACTTCAAAAGGATCCTTTCCTGGCACAGTAAGTGTACTTCAAAAGGATCCCTTCCTGGCACAGTAAGTGTACTTCAAAAGGATCCCTTCCTGGCACAGTAAGCAGGGACATAACCAGGACTTGAAAACAGACGAGGCAAACACAGCCCTACTTGGGGGATCTAGGGGCATGCTTCCCTGGAAAAATATTTTAGCTCTAGCATCAAATAATGCAACAGTAGGTGAATTTGAACAGATTTAAATTAAGTAACTTGGAAAATTTCAGAAATGTTGCTACAGTTTTCTGTTCTGAGTTGGACTGATCCACTCCCGATGACTCGCCACAAGCACTGCAGGTTGAGGATGACAGGGATCAGTTTAAAGTTATGAACGCGATCAGAACAAGTCCCTGGACTTTGGGGTGGGGGTGGATTGAGCAGGCTGCTAAAGGAGGAGAGGGGGAGAGGAGATGCCAGACGAGGCAGCTGCCTCGTCTGCCTCAAAGTGGTTACGGGCATGGTAAGTGTACTGTAACAGTACCACATTATACTGTATTGTTTTTATAGGTATTGTGTTTATATGTACAACTTCATACAGTATTATATTTACATGTTCAACTTCATAAACCATTGAAAACTCCCTGTAAAACTTCATAGAATTGTTTTAGGTTATGTTTGAGCACATAGGACTGAACGACTCCCCTTATACAGTGAACTGAGTTCGGTAATCCCTCGGGAATACCGACCCCTCGTATATAACGAACTTTTGGGTATATCGAACCACCCCTCCCCCCAATAAGTTCATTACATCAAGGGTTTACTGTGTGTGTTTATATATATATATATATATATATATATATATATGGTTTACTGTGTGTGTTTATATATATATATATATATATATATATATAGATAGATAGATAGATAGATAGATAGATGTATCCCATTGGAGCCCAGTGTTCCGAGTATTGGACAGAACTGGGATTTTTCAAGTCATTATAAAGTAGGGAACCCCCAGGTAGGGATCTATGAGCTTTGCGACTATGAGCCGATAGGTGGAGGGCAGTACACTTAGTACCCTTCCAGCACAATGCCTCGCCCAGCACCCCTGGAATCCAATGGGATATATATATATATATATATATATATATATATATATATATATATATATATATATATATTTTTTTTTTTTTTTTTTTTTTTTTTGTCCGACTCTGGACAAAGGCTTCAGGGCCTATATCTCGGGGGCAGTAGCCTATCCCGAGGCCCAGTAGTCCTCCTACACCTCCACATGTCACCACGTCGGCGCTAATACCCACCGTCCATATTGAATACATGCTAGGGCTGTCTCATACAGGACTGGTTTATTGGTATTAGCTGGGGTATTTTTACGACATGGCGGGTCATCTGGTAGATCTCTCTCTCTCTCTCTCTCTCTCTCTCTCTCTCTCTCTCTCTCTCTCTCTCTCTCTCTATATATATATATATATATATATATATATATATATATATATGTGTGTGTGTGTGTGTGTGTGTGTGTGTGTGTGTGTGTGTATTTGCTATGCTGTTCTTTCTCTAATTTCTCTATATCTTTCTTGTCATACGATGAACAAAGCTGAACACAGTACTCCCAATGTGGGCGTATTAAGGTCTTGTGCAAGGTGAGAACTATTTTCTGTTATTTGTATTCGAATGTTATGCCTATGAATCCAGCAAGTTTGTTAGCATTCTTTATTGTTTCCGTGTACTATCGACGTGGTTTTAAAGCTTATGTTATTATTATTCCTGAATATTTTTCGTGGCTTATATTCACGAGTTGAAAGTTATTCACAGCGTACCTAAATTTTTCATTTATACTCCCACTATTTAGACCTTTGCATGTGTCAGTGTTAAAATCCATTGGCCGGTTTGAGCTCAGTAAAATTATCAAGATCTCTTTAAATCATCATCCTTTGTTCGAGTGTATCTGCACTGATACCATTTTTTTTTTTTTTAATCGTCAGCAAAGCTGGATATATTGCAACACAGACCTTCATCATTATCAGCAGTAGGCTATAAGCTGGGAAAAGCACGAGACCCAGAACTGAACCATGTGGCACACTGCTTGTTACATTCATGCAGTATCATTCCTTTCTCTTTATAACAACTCTTGATTTTGTAAGCCAGTTTTTATTCCATTTTGTACATTAACTCTGTTACAATGGACTTTAATTTTCTCTGGAAGTATGATGTCTTACTCCACCTTTCTGCTGAAATATGGTCTAATACACGACAGCGGTCAGTGTCTTAATCTGTGATTTATAGGTGGCGTTGAAACTCCAGTGTTAGGCAGCTAATAAGAAACTTACCTAGTTTCGTGAAAATTATTGGAGACAGCATCCACCAGATGGTGCCAGAGATAGTTTCACACCTAATCCTAAACAGACTGACTTTATTGTCTGTCAAACGCCAAGTCACCTTTTTTAGGCCATTGTTTAGTGGTAGGTGGTGGCGACCATCATCCACTCACTTGATGTAGTGCTGCCTACTTCTTCCTTGGCCTTTATCTTTCTTTTTCTGTGTCTGTCCTCCTCTCTTCCTATTTTTTCCATCTTTCCTGTCTCTTATTGCTTTTCTTTCCTTTACGGGTGGCTTTACATTGAGTGACAAGCCAAATGGTTTCCTGTAAACCAGGAAACCATTTACATCGCTGGGTGGTAACCATATAACCAAACCATACGTGCTTCCTACGTGTCAACAAGTAGGTTGGTGGATGGTTAGTGTCCCTCCTCGTAAAACAAATAACTCAAAGTCAAACGGCCACCCCTTACGGGATTATGGCGTCTGGCAATAGATAGATAGTTTTTTCGTCCATGCAAAGTCTTTTAATAGTGGAAATATTGGGTTTTGACAGCACAAACTATTTGTTTTTCTAAACCCTGTTGAGCAGTACCATCCAAACCAAGAAGAAATGGTTTCCCTATGGTACTTCACGTGTTACGCTTTCTGGGAAGCCCTGTTATACTACGCCTTCTGCTCATCTCGTCCTCCCCCCTAATCTCTCTAAGTGAACGAAACCCCATTGAAGGGTTAATTCTGAACAAATGGCTACTGTCATGCCGCTCACAGAGACTTCGGCAGCACCAATGGACCCAGGAACAAGAAAAACCGGGGCCAGCAAAGAATTAAGGCTGTAACTCTCCCGGTGGGCCAATGAAAATTACCTAAGTTTACCACGAACGAGAAAAGAAAACCATGAGGCAACCAAACTGAAGAAAACCATGGGATGAGGGAAACTGCCAGAGAATGGTCGCGAATTACTGCAACAACTTTGTACCATATATGTGTCATTGTATGTCTTCGTTCATTATTGTGCTTGTAATGATAATTACTTCCATACTTTCTATGCCCTAAGGACCGTTTTTTTTTTTTTTTTTTTTTTTTTTTTTTTTTTTTTATGCACCCCTCCCTGCTTGGCCTTCAGGGACACTGTTCCCCAGAGTGTTGGGGCTTGTACTGAATGGTAAATAAATGAAATACCCGAGAAGTGGGGTGAACCCGGCACCACTACCCCAAGAGGAGAGAATGAGGGGGTGACACCCACCCCACATGGAGATGACAGGGAGGCTGGCTTACGTGACACACCGTCCAGGCAAGAGCAACATATCTCTCCCATGACCAGACGCCCCTCTTTCCCGCAGCCAGACCACCCGGCAGTGTACAGGAAAAGTACACTACTCTCCAGCAGAGGGAACACTTCCCAGAATCGGGGTGGGACTTGTAGTGGCAAGATGCCAAGCATGCCCTCGGACTCAGAAGGAGCCAAGGGTTACTATTCCACTAGGTAGAAGCAGCGCAGTAGAACTCGTCGGGTGTACTGTGGGTGGAGAGACTGCCGGTCATCCATCCTCTGCCAACCACCTTCTGGAGCCGGCACGTCGGAACGTCCACCTGACGACCTTTGCCAGCGTTCCCAAGGAGGGAGGCAGGCCCTGGGGTACACTCTGCCAGAGGTACCTCGCGAGACAGAACGCCAGTCGTCCCCCAGTGCTGTCTCAACCCCGATGGAAGGAGGACAAGCTCCGGCGGCTTAGGCCGAGAGCATTCACCCGACCTCTTCCTCCTGACATTGCCGGGAAAGGAGTCCCAGGCCCTGCAGCAGGAGTGCAGACTCTGCTGGAGCTGTGGCTCTTGCTGGGAGAGCCCATCAGGTGCCTACTCCCAGCCGCCAGGGCCTCCAGTGTCCGGAGGAGTCTCCCCCGACTCCTCTCACACCCCTGTCTCCTGTAGAAGCACAGGCAGTGCCCAACGGGGCTGCCTGACTGAGGGAACGTCCCCCGGACCTCCCTTGCACACCCCGCACCGGGGTTTCGGTGGGGTCTCACGGGCCCGCCAAGTAGGAGGGTCGGCCCTCAGCCGCACTCCCTCCAGTAGTCACCAAGCTCCTACAGAGGGAAACACCTCTTGCTCCACCCACCCCTCCTGCGGCAGAGCGAGGTGCCTCTCTCCCCATCTCTCTCCTCGAGAGGGTGGGATCTGCTCCCTTACAGGAAAGACCAGACCAGGCGAGATGTCCCTGAGGCCAGGTGTCCTGTCCTTACGGCCCTGTCCTTCCCAGCTACTGACGGACTCCGCCAGGACGAGAGGCAGCAGTCCAGTCCTGATGACCTCCTCCCACAGACAAGACCGCAGTTCCCGGAGTCAGCGGGCCTCCCCCAACGTCTGCTTCAGCAGCTGGACCTCCCCCGGCGCAGGTGGACACAGTTCCTCCCTGACGGCCGCCCCTGCTGGACATGATGGCAGCTCAACCAGGGCGCCGCCTTCCCCCCCAGCCGACCCTAGGCCCGGGTTGCCTCAGGTCTGCCCCCAGGACTCCGGCGACGACTAAGGGCCAGCACCGAGCAGCATGCCTCCTGGCCCTCCTGGGCCATAGCCCGGAGAGCCCCGCCTCCAGCCGGGCTGTCGTGGCTAGGGAGCCGCCCATCACGCCACCCACCAACTCCTCCAGGACTTGTGGTGACCATACCGACAACCTACCCCTGGGCTATACCCTGGATGGCCCACCCCCTACGCCCGGCCACCACCAGAGGTTCCCGGCGTAGGCCCTCCCGCCGCCCTCTACTCCGCCAGGACCGTGAGTACGGAACCCTAAGGTTGTGCCCCCCGTCCCCAGTACTAGTGAACCCTTCCCCCATGCCCCGCCCTGTGCTGTTGTGTTCCCCTGTGTTTGTACACTCTACCCCAGTGAACCAGCCCCTACCTATTCCCCAGGTGGACCTAGTGTTGTTTCCCCTTTTGTGTACGATTGTACTCATAACCGTACGCGCGGAGTGTGTGGCACCCACCCATGGGTCGGCCTCAGATGTGAAACCTCTCCCAGTGTTCCCCCCCCCCCACGGAACACTATACGTCAGTGTAACCCTCCCCAGTGCACCCCCCCCAGGCCCCCAGGCCCTGCCCCTCCCCTCCGTGATCAGACCCACCCTAGACTCGCTAATACCCCCCTCCTCCTCCCCCCCTTTGACCGGTGCAGGACATTATAATATTATACTCTCGTCCAGTGTAACGCGTACATAGTATAAGGTTAGCTAGGGTATTGTTTATGTCACGCGGATGTATTGTACTAGCTTGGAATCCGTCTATGTCACGAGACCACCTAGAATTAAGGGCTTCAATATGTATTATCGTCCATGTCACGCGCACGTCATATTGGGTATACTGTACTGTATTGTCCGTGTGTGCTGAACATAATGTACCTGACATATCTGTGAAATATTGTCTGTGACTGTCTGGGCATCACTATATATTAGAGAAGGTGTAACTCCGTGTACAGGTCAGACTTGCTGAACTAGGTAGAAAGCGATTGTTGTAAACACTATTTCGAGTCATTGCAAGTTCCTCAGTTTTGCTCATAGAACGTGAGTGTGTTGTCTTTTGGTAATACATAAATGTGCCTTTTGATCAGTGGTGTTTGTGTTTTCCTTCCTTGTCTGTACTGACCCGGTCGGGAACAACGAATCCAGAACCGCACCGTACCTGAACCCGAGAAGTCGGGACTGGGAATACGCTGCATAACAATAAAGAACTTAATTTAATACGCTGTTGGCTGTGTTTTAGGTCTTTATAACCATAACTCCTAAATCTCTCTTGCATTTCGATTTACTAACTTCTTTATTACTTAAGTTTTATTTGGTATCTCCAATGGTCTTGCCCAAGTTAAGTACTTTACATTTTTCATCGATAAATCCCATTTGTCAACTTAAGACCAGTTGGACAATACATTGAGGTCTTTTTGAAGCTTAAGACAGTCGTCAGCTCTGTTAATGTTACACCGTATTTTTGTGTTCATGCCCAGTCAGTAATTTACTAAAAAATCAGACTCCACAAAGTGGTTTGACAGCAATTGTGCCAGAACAACGACCCAACAGTCCTTAGCATATAACTTTTACTTTTAAAAAATCTGAATCCCTCAATGAATTTAAAATTGCTAGAAACCACGCAATAGCAGTAAAAAATCTCCCCAAATCAAACTTTCTTCACAACCAAGGATCCAAACTATTAAATAATCCTGATGACAGTACAATATACTGGTCACCTCTCATTTTTTTTCAATAAAAACTTTAACAAGTTATCACTCATTCTCCCACTAAAATCTTTAGATGGAAACATTACAAATGATCCACTATAAGAGGTGAGCATCTTTGTCATTATGTTTGCCACAAATTCTACCTAAGAGGGGGTTAGTCAGAACTTCTCTGTACTAGATCTACAGTAGACTCTGCCGAAACTGCTCCACCTGAGATACAAATATCATATGTAAAATCCATCCAAGACAGATTACCAACCAGCAAAGCTCCAGGTCTAGAAAGAATTCCTCCAATCATTTTGAAAAGTGTTCCCCAGAACCTGCTCCTGTTCTAGCTAAACTATTCAGATTATGCATCCGTAATTTTCCATTTCCTAATTCTTGGAAAGAAGCCAATATCCACCCAATCCCGAAGAAAAGAAGTTCACCTGACCTCACTGATTACAGACCAATAACTATCATATCTTCTCTTGGTAAAGTATTTGAGACTGTATTTAATAACCATATTGTTAAACATCTTGAGTCCAACAACTTAATTAGTGACAGCCATTATGTTTTCGCCACGAAAAATCCACTGTTGATACACTCAGTCTCTTAACTCATACCATCCATCAGTCAACTGACAAACATGGAGAAAATCACGCAGCTTTTGATATTTCAAAAGCTTAAAATAGTGTGGCACCGTTCCCTGATATCCAAACTTCCTTGTTATGGCCTATCATCTTTTGTTTCACTGATTTCTAAATATCTCAGCGACAGAAAAATAAGAGTAAAATTAGATGATGTATATTAGTTTCTACTCGATTAATTTAGGTTTGCCGCAAGGGATCAGTCCTGGCTCCAACCCTATTCCTAATTCATATTAATGATTTCATATGTATCACCCATAATCCCATTCATTCATATGCAGATGACTCAACACTTCACAGTTCCTTCACACTTAAACACCCATTCATAAAGTTTAATATGTCGTCTAACTTGCAGCTAAGTACAGCAATCTCCATAAATCAAGACTTATCTAAGATCACTGAATGGGGACAAGGAAACATTGTCTCATCTAATGCTAAAAAACAAACAGACAAACAAATATATACAATATACCAATTTTTTTTTTTTTATACGAGGAAGAAGGAACCAAAGGCCATGAGCCCGCAGTAACAGTTCCCTCCAAGAGAAAAACATAATACAGTAGAGAGCCAAATTCAAGATCCGATCATTTTGAGATGCCTGGACACACTGCGTTTGAAAGACTGGAGATCATAGGCAGCAGGAAATACAGACAGAGGGAGACAGTTCCAGAGCTGACCTGTTGCATAAATGAAAGACTGGGAGTAACGGTTAACTCTTGCATTAGAGAGTTGGACAGAAAAGGGATGAGAGTTTGCTGCCAGACGGGTGCTACGCGCCCGTCGTAGAGGTGGAGGAATGCAAGCAGATAGTTCAGAGGAGCAGTGACCATTAAAGTAGCGATAGAAAAGAGATAAAGATGCAACAGTGCGGCAAAGAGACAGAGGTTGAAGGGAGTCAGTAGGAGGAGGAGAGTTAATGAGACGAAAAGCCTTCGACTCCACCCTATTGAGAAGAGCTGTATGTGGGGAGCCTCCCCACACATGAGAGTTGTACTCCACACAGGGGCGGATAAAACCCCTGTATAGAGTCAACAATTGTGCAGGGGTAAAGAAAGAGTGGAGTCGGCTTAGCACACCCAATCTCTTGGAAGCAGATTTTACAAGAGATGTAATATGATCTTTCCAAGATAAGTCCCGAGTAAATGAAACCCCAAGCATGTTCAACGATGATGCAGGATTAAGCTGAATATTATTAAACATTAGTGGGTATACCTGTGGAAGATTTTGTCGGGTTGATAGGTGTAAGAACTGAGTCTTAGATTCATTAAAAACAACCATATTATTTTTACCCCAGTCAGAGATACGAGCCAAGTCAGACATTAGGTGTGCCATAGCCTCATCCCTTGTTTGTTGAAGTAACTGTTGAGATGGGCGTTGCGGGAACCGAATGGAAAGGTGAAGGGTGGAGTCATCAGCGTATGAGTGGATAGGGTTAGATGTACAGCTTAGAAGATCATTTATGAATAAAAGGAAGAGAGTTGGTGATAGGACAGAGCCCTGAGGAACACCACTGTTGATAGATCTAGGAGAAGAACGATGGCCGTCTACAACAGTGGCTATAGAACGACCAGAAAGGAAGCTAGCGATGAAGGCACAGATAGAAGGATAGAAACCGTAGGAGAGCAGTTTGGAAATTAAAGATTTATGCCAGACTCGATCGAAAGCCTTTGAGATGTCAAGTGCAATGGCAGTGCTTTCGCCAAAGTCCCGAAAGGAGGATGACCAGGAGTCTGAAAGGTAGGTGAGAAGATCGCCAGTGGAGCGTCCCTGACGGAACCCGTACTGACGATCGGAAAGAAGGTTGTGATAGGAAAGATGCCTTAAAATTTTTCTACTGATAGATATTTCCTGATTCCTAGATTACCTTCACTGCTACTTATATTCATATCTCTGAACGTATTGAAATTCTCTGTGTTTCACTTAACTGTGCCCTGAGCTGGACCTCTCGCGTTAAATCACTTACTAAAACAGCCCCAGAGAAACTTGGATTATTGTATGGTTTCCGCACCTCCCTCACTGACGAGCAATTGGCTGTATTGCTCACCCTTGTGGAGTGGATGTGGAGAGATTGCACTAAAACAGCTGGACAAAATTCGGTACAAAGCTGTTAGAATTAATAATAACCCTGCAATTACAAACTTCAAAATACATTAGTTCAAGTCCAGCTGTTACAGATTTTTTACGAATGGAGGACATCTTTATTCTGGTGTATGGATTATTTTTTTAATTAATTTTTTCCCCTCTTTTGTTCATCTTCTGCTAAAAAAAAAAAAAAAAAGAGAGATAGAGCACATGTCTTTATCTTCACTGGTGATGCCACTTGACTCTGTTCTGTTCATTATTTTGTTTATTTTTAGATTCCACTTCAATAGTTTTTTTTTTTTTTTTTTTCCTTTCCTATAAAATTGTCACGTCTGTTTTTGTATAGAGCGTAGTGTTTCTTTTCATGTTTTCATTTTAGTTTTGAGTGAAGGGTTTGTTGGGGGGGGGGGAGAATCTGCTATCCTTGCCTTACTCTAGAAACGTATTCACTCTTTAGTGAGCTGTCCATCATGAATCAAACGAGTAGCTGCAGTTATCCTTCCTTTTAATGATCTTGTGTGTGTGTGTGTGTGTGTGTGTGTGTGTGTGATGGAGGGCATACAGTTTAGGAGAAAAGAATATCATATTGATGAAGTGAAGGAGATAAACAAACAGCACGTAAATGAAGGGCATGGTGTGTGAGGGTAGGCTAAGGACAGGTGAGGTGAGTGAGTTGCAGCAGAAACAAACAAATTCGCTACCACCCCAAGCGAAGTGACCTCAAGCCGGGTCAATGACAGGCCGGTCCTGTACACTAGACTGCATGTGGCCAATCTGTGCCCTGTCCTGTCCTGCCCTGCCCTGCATTTCACCTGTCCATTGCATTGTTCCTGCCCTGCCCCATGATCCAAGGAAGTAATTTTTTTTTCTTTTTGTGATACTTCTTAACATTTTCCTGCAAGTTGCATTAAGAGAGCGTGGTGGGTGGGGACAGTCTGCTTCCATTCTATCCTTGTGTTATCCTAAGGTTACTCACACCTTTACACTCTTATGTACTGCCTGACATGTGTCAAGACTAGTGCAGATAAACTCTTGTATGTTCTTATATACTAAATATTCTCTCTCTCTCTCTCTCTCTCTCTCTCTCTCTCTCTCTCTCTCTAAAAGAGCTGCAATGTTTGTTTGTCTTTCAATCACGCCCAAACCAAGGGCCAGACACCCCCAGATCCATATATTTTCTGAATGTGGGTGACTCAAGGATGGTCTTAGGGGAATCAAAATTCAGATCTGGGTCATTCGAGGTCACCAGTAGAGTGTTAGCCTTTTTGGCCCGGGCAACGCCGAGTACCCCTGCAGCACATTTTTTGGCATGGAAACTCACATGACCTCCAGTTCGGACATAAGTTTGTGACGTTGACCTCCGAGGTCATTTGAGGGCACCAGTAATACACAACCGAACGGCATTTAAACAGCTTGACCCAGCAGCCCAATTTTTGACATGGAGACTCACATGACCTCCAGTTCGGACATAGGCTATGTGAGGTTGACTTCCGAGGCCATTTGAGGCCACCAGTCGGAGGTCATTTGAGGTCACTGGTAATAAGAAACAAGTGCGCACAAATACTGTGCATTAGTCTACGAAAGCTGAAACAAAGTTCCTGGACCTCTTATAATCCCTCTTCAAAGGCATAAGAAGTACACCCACGCACCAAAGTTTCTGTGCCCCCCCCCCCTCAGTGGAAGGAGGTGGAAGTCAGGGTTAGAGAGAGGGCAGGTGAACGGACAACCGTGAGTGGTAGTTTGGTACTGAGCTGTGAGGTGAATGGTGAGAAATCTAATGAAACTGGATTTGAAACAATTCCATACTATTCACTTGCAAAACATTATGCGTTCATAACGTACATAGCATATATTATAACGTAGACTGCTATGTTATCATGGAGTCCTGTGAAATGTGGTCTAGACATGACCCATCTGTTTCATATAAACATCATACAAATAAAGCAACGAGCCAGTTGTATATAAGCGGTGACTGGTAATTATCACTGCAGCGAGTCTGTCATCATCTCAACGAAGTGGACGGGTGGAACCAGGGGGTCTGTCTTCACCATCTCAACTAAGCAAAGTCAGTCGACAACCCCAGGCTGAATCCAACAAGAAACTAACTGGCACCTCCAGGGATAATGGCAGCTACGGTTAAGGGCCAGGTGCGATGATTCCACGTTCGGTGGAGCTATGGCTTCCTGACGCGTCGAGACACGGGGGATGATGTGTTCATCCACCGTTCAGCCATCGTCTCCCCCAACCCTGCCCACCCTCTGCCTTCGGTTACGGCTGGCGAGGCGGTTGAGTTTGTCATGGTGGAGGGTGACAAGGGTCCTGCAGCTGCCTCTGTCACCTGCCCAGCAGGCCAGGCAGTGCAGGGTTTTCCTCATGCCCTACCCCGTCGTCAGCACTGTCCTCACCCTCAGTCTGCTTCTCCTGCCTCCTCTGCCTCCACCATCTTCACTATGTGTGTGGAGGTGCCAAGGCTTTCTCGGGGAGGGATATGGCAGTCCTTGCCAGGTGCCTGCCTGCCATCTTCCGGGTCAATGGGCTCCCTGTCATACCGGTACTAATCCCAGAGTTGTTTTCCTCCTCACCCAGGGTGCATAGGAGGCCTGGGAGGGGGGTCCTCCCACTTTCGTCCTGGGTCCCCCGTGACCCCGGCGACCCCCACCACGTTGGTCCCGATGGTGCAGCAGTTGCAACGAGGATCCAGTTGTCAGGGCGTGCTGTTTCCTGCCAGTCTGTCTCTCGACCCCTTTCTGAGGTGCCAGTGGAGGTCGGGGATGCTGCGCCCTCGTCACCCCCTGCGGATGAATCTGCCGCCCCTGTGTCCCCTGTGGTGCCTACTGCCATGGCTCTCCTCCTGTGAGGCAGGCATCGGAGGGTTCCCAGCCCTCTGACTCAGCCCAGCAATTTACGTGGGGCGATTTTTCATTACTACCCCAGTCTGGCCTCGACCTTTTGGAGAGAACTGCAACATTACCGAGACTGTGCGCCTCTAGGATCTCACACAGAGAGGTTCTGCAAGGGGAACTACCAGACGGCTATGCTTTCCTTCACCGACCTCCGCCTGGGATCCCTCCAGGCTATCACCAACCCTGATGTGTATAGGATCCTGTCTTACACCCTTGAGGTCGTGCAGTCTCATATCTCTGATCATGACTCAGACTCTGCCTCTAGTTCTGCCACAGTTTGAGTCAGCCTTGAACCACCAGTCTAGCTGACATTGTTTCCTTTGTCATTGTCATGTTTCCTGCGCCCCTGTTTTGTGCATGGTGGACTCTGTACATGTATTTATCTGTATGTGTGTATTATGCTGTGGACTTTGTATATATGTCTCAATGTGTACAATAGACTATTTGGCTTAATGGCCACATTATGGCCAATAGCCATTAATTAAAAGAAAATAAAAAATTAAAAAATATCACTGCAGTGATAACTTTGTGAATATGTTATTCCTGGATTATCTATAACTGTAATAAAGAATTATTGTGGATTTAATGCTGCTTCCCACAGTAGCTGTGTGGATGGTTACAAATGTTAAAACTATTTCCTGTGGATGAATAAGCCACATTGTGATGGGCAGCGGAGAGCATTCACCAATAATTAAATATAACCAGATGAAAATAGAAGCAAACAACACATAATATTATGAGACAACGAAGATATAGCTGTGGTATCCTACACCGGCTTGTTATCCAGGCCTTAACTGTTGCCTTACCTCATACGTGCATTATTTTCCTTCAGTCTCTGCCTCTTCCATCACTCTTCCCTGTATCCTCTGCCGCGTGCCTTTATATTCCTTAGGGGGTTTCTAGTCGTCCGGTCTTGTAACCCCTACTGTATTACATTATTCGTCACCACTCCCATACAAACAACGTAACCACAAAACTGCTGAATCTGTTACTACCATTATTAGGCACTACCACTACTATCTATCTATATATATATATATACCTACACTGCTTCCCCCAAAGAAAGGGAGGTGGCCAAAACAGGACGACACACTCCCAATTTACTTATCCACACACACACATTTATTTGTATCTTAGCCCCAGGGGGAGAATGGACAGATCCTCATCACACCACACGGCACAAGGGTCGACTGCACAGAGAAATCAGAAAAATCCGCAGCAGAGTCCGACAGCAGATTACTACTAGGCTAACCCCCCTTTTCTCCCTGACTGTTTCTAATTTCCCTCACAACACTACTACTGCAACTCCTACTGTTAATCCACAATAAATCTGTATAATAATACATATGATTGTCCTTATGTCCGTGTGTTGTCTATCTACTAACCACATTGTTCCCGTCCCACCGTCGACAACTCGTCACTTACCCCTCACTGCTGCCCCAGTTGCACCCCCTCCCCTCTCCCAGCCACCATCGACTCTTCTCCCCCACTCCAGCACCACACTACCCCTCACTTCATCCCTGGGCCACCATGCCTGTTGAATGAATAGGAAAATAAAAAGCTAGATACGGAAAGCAGAGCGAGGTTTCGGAGTTTAGGTTGCTAGTAATTCGAAGGAAAACCCCAAGGGTACGAAGAATAAAGATAGGATAGGACCTCTCAGGACAGAATCAGGTAACATTACCAGTGAAGATAAAGAAACGTGCTCCATCCTAAATAACTATTTCGTATCAGTATTTACCAAGGAAAATCTAGACCTGGTCCCTCAAGCAGTAAATATTTACGATGATAATGCGGACAGTATTCTTGGTGAAATAACCATTAGTTAGGAGGACGTATTGAAAGAAATTAACAAAGTAAAACGTTAAACATCGCCAGGTCCGGACGATAAATGTGCAAAAATTATAAAAGAAACCAAAGAAGAGTTATATTAGCCACTTATAACGTTATTTGATCATTCTTTAAATTCTGAGGCGTGGAAGACCCCGAACGTGGTGCCAATTTTAAAAAGGGTGATAAAATAGCTGCGTCGAATTATCGTCCGATAAGCCTAACGTCAATATTAGGAAAAATGCTAGTGCCAATTATGGCATATAAAATTAGGTAACACTTAGAAAGATTTAATTCTATAAATGAAAGTCAGCATGGATTCAAGGGAGGACGATCCTGCCTCACAGACTTGTCATTCTTCTTGGAGATCTATGAGGCAGTAGATAACGATAAAACTTAAGATATTATATATCTGGACTTTAGTAAAGCTTTTGATAGGATACCATACGAATGGCTAATTAGAAGGTTCGAGCACACGGCATAGACGGCGATATCTTAAAATGCATAGAATCCTGGCTGAAAGGACGAAAGCAGAGAGTATTAATAAATGGAACTAAGTCGGACTGGGGATTAGTAACTAACGTTGTACTACAGGGATCAGTAGTCTGTCCCTTATTATTTATTATATATATAAATGATGTAAATTTAGTGAATCACCAGTAGAATTTGCAATTTGCCAATGACACAAAAATAGGGCGTATCATTAACTCGAATGACGATTGATAATTTACAAAAGAGCCTTGATATATTATTCAAATGGTCTAAAAATTGGCAAATGGAATTTAACGTTTAAAAACGTAAAGTACTCAAAGTAGGCAAGACCATTGGAGATACTAAATACAACTTAGATAACAAAGAAATTAGTAAATCGTAATGCGAGAGAGATCTAAGAGTTATGGTTAGTAAAGACCTCAAACCAAGGCAACAGCTTACTAATGCTAGAAATAAAACAAAGAGGGTCCTAGGATTTATTTCTCGAAGCTCGAATATTAGGACATCTAAAGTAATATTGCGACTTTAACTAGCATTAGTAAGGAAGGCCACATTTAGACTACGTCGTGCAATTTTGGTGTCCGTACAATAGATTAGACACAAATTACTTACAAAGTGTACAATGAAGATTGACAAAAATGATACATAATGGTCAGAACCTTTCATATGAAGACAAACTAAAAAGACTAAATCTGCCCTCACTAGACTACTTAACTGAGGTGTTTAAGTGGATGAAGGGCATAAATAAGGGGGATATTAGCAAGGTACTTAAAGTGAGCATACAGGATAGAACTAGACGTAATGGTTTCAAACTAGACAAAATCCGTGTTCATTAGGCAGCAGGTTGATATTGGTTTGGCAGTAGAATAGTAGACGAATGGAAAAAGCTACCTAGTAATGAAGTTGCTGTCTTCCATTGAGAGTTTGAAGCATAAGCTAGATAAGCTAGATCCGCTCATTTCCCGGTGATGACTCAACGAGCTGCCTGGACCTACTGTCTGACTTACTTCTTTTTCATTTCTGCAACATTCGCGGCCTTTCCTCTAACCTTCTCTCTGTTGTACACCACCTCTCCTCCTCTAAACCTCACCTTCTCCTCTTACCTTAGACTCAACTGTCTGAGGCAACTGACAGCAAACCTTTTTCTGTATTCTCCTACCTTCTCTATACTCATTTCAAAGCCCAGATCGGTTTAAGCCCCAGCCCGCTGCTGGAAATACGTGTGTAGGTATTTCTTCATTGTCAGTGTTGGAGTGTGTGGAGCTGGGATTGTGCTGAAGAGGGTCTGGTAATGTGTGTGTAGTGTTTGTTTCGTGTCTAGTTGTCGTGTGTGTCTGTTATATAGTGACAGGATGTTGTGTGTTAGTTCAGGCTGCCATGTAGTATTGTGTACCTCTCATGTCAGGATATTCTCTAACAGGGAGGACTTTGGCTGTGGAAGTGGTATTGATGCAGCCAATGATGATGCACAGTGCGTTGCTTTGTATGGTTTGCAAGGTGATGCAGGGAGTGTTAGGTAGATGAGGGCCCATGTCAAGGAGGCATAGGACATCACTGATCTAATATATTGTTAGTAGAGGAGGAAGAGCGTTTCTTTTAGTCGATCAGATTTCCATACGTGCTCCCTACGTGTCAACAAGTGGGTTGGTGGAGGGTTAGTGCCCCTCCCCATAAAACCAATAGCTCAAAGTCAAATGGCCACCCCATACGGGATTATGGCGTCTGGCAATAGATAGATAGATAGAGTTATCTCTGTAATCGCCGTGGGTGTGTTGAACAGTGGCGTACCTAGGCAGTTTGGGTGGAAGGATGTAAAAAAGAAAGGACGGGGCACCACACACCTTGCCAGATACTATGAGATGGATAGAAAGATAGATAGATAGATGGAGAGAGAGAGAGAGAGAGAGAGAGAGAGAATCATTCTGAAGGGGCACTTTGCAACCGGCAGGACAAAGGGCAGGAGTTGTAGCCCCTTTGAAGACTCCCTGTGCATACCTCTGGCACTGAGTCTGGGGATGCTGCCTCTTGATGTCCTCTATGTGGTCCTTGAGTCCAGTGCCACGTGTCAGTCCAAGGATCTTAGTAGAGGGGGAACGTGGCACTGGTATAATGCAAAGTGTGATGCTGTGGGTGTAGCTGTGCGTATGACTGCTGCTGGCCACGAGTGTAGTGGTGGTTTTGGCAGGAGCGATTGTTAGCTTCTTGACCGATGCCTGAAGTGTGTTGGGATAGTCTTGTTGCAGTGTGCAGTCTGTGTCTGCGATGTGGTTGTGTTGGTAATATCCTCTGCATTTTAGGCAGTGTTTGTGGGGTGTAGGAATGACATGCATGTATAGGTTGAAAAGTGTGGTTATAAAAGTATGGAGCCCGGTGGAACTCTGTTTGGGAAGCTTCGTGTTCGCGATGCCTTGCCCATTAAAGTACAACATGTGCTTGTCTACCGGATAAGTCGTTGACAAGCCAGTGTTTGGTGTCGTTCCCCATGTTTGTGATACAGAGTTTGGTGATTAGTTTGCGTCGGGGGATGGCATCAAAAGCTTTCCTTATGTTTTTTGTTGTAAGAACTAAGTGTTATGTTGTGTGTCCCACGGAGTTGATGCGGTAAGATGCGTCCTGTGTGAAGTTGTTTAGTACTGTAGGACGTTGTTTGGTGGACTGTAGTGCACTAAAGCCGTGTTGTGAGGGCGGAAAGGGGACATGAGGTGTGGCTTTGTTAAGAATTAAGCATTCATGTACTGTGCTTTAGATGGCATGCCAAGTAGTGTCATGGGCCTGTACGAAGGAGGATATGTTGAGTATGCATTGTTTTGAAATGAAATGAGGATAAGAGCAAAGTGAGTTTTGTTATTATTGTTATTATTTATTTATATATTATTATTTTATTTTTATTTATTTATTTATTTATTTATTTTTGAGAGGGAGAGGGTGACTCAATGTGACAGGATGGTGAATCGAAAGAAACCCGAATTGCTGAGGTAGGTAAGTATACCAAAGTAACTGGGAGCACTGTAAGGGGTAAAAGTGCAAAGTAAATGGGAAGTAGAGTAGCTCGGGTAAGGAAAGTGGCAGGTGTGTGGAGTGCGTGGAGTAGTTAAGGATAAGGAATAATTATAGTGTTGGTGAACTCTGACCGTGTCCACCTCTTCACCATGTGAGCCACCATCCATGACTGGACTGCCACAAATTCTTGCAGCTGGAACACTCGCTGGTACACATTAACTTGACCATAGTGGGATCAAAGTTGGTATTACTGTGGGGTTTTCGTTTATCCATTATCAAACACGTGCAACCTTTTCATATTTTCTATTGACATGAATCTTTCAGGGGTTCCTTGATATTTTTCGTTGATTACCATAGCTACATTGTGGTAGTGATGGCGACAGTCATCCACTCACTTGATGTAGTGCGCCTTCTTCTTCCTTCACCTCTATCATTCTTTTTCTGTGTCTGCCCTCCTCTCTTCCTATTTCAGCTATCTTTCCTCTCACTTTCTATTACTCTTCTTTCCTTTTTAGGTGGCTTTACACTGAGTGACATACCTATAATGTTTCCTGTAAGCCAGGAAACCATTTACAGCGGTGGGTGGTAACCATATCACCAACCCACACGTGTTCCCTACGTGCCAAACTGATAGGGTCTCACTGAAAATATGGAATTGATAAAAATGAGTTCTGGCACTTGGCTTGATAGGTATGGCGGGCATCAGTTAGACAGCAGACGATGAAAGGTCCAAAATTCTCTGATGAACTTTCATTAAAAAAAAAAAAAAATGCTCGTTCACCTCCAAACACGTATCCCGGTTGTACATACAAACTCGACGTGAGCAGCTTCGATGTCATAACTCGTTGCATTAATTTAGTACAAGGTCGGGCCACCTGGGGTCCTCGTAGAGTGACTGTTGACAGAGAGAAACTCCACAAGCCCAGGGATCATTGGCTGCCGTGTGAACTTAAATCCCACTTCATGAAACAGTTGGACACAATAGGTCGTCACCAGACTGTGCACATATGTGTAGCTGGCACTAAGTCTGGGTGTGGGATATTCATTAGGGAGTATAAATCTTCCACACACTGTAATTTCAAAGACTCCTTGATTGTCTTTCTTCAGCATGGACAGAACTATATTCGACAGAAGAGGGACTAGGTTGTGTTGTGTCTTTATCAAAGGATGTTTATACTTCTTAGTGGACAATTAAGGAGCTCTGTACTAATTACTGTCTACTACTCCTGCAGACTGTGATAGTGTCAATAAATGTCCATCATTCATCCTGTGTACTGAAAGCGCAGGTCATCAAGGCCACTTCACATGGATTCCTTCCCATATAGGGATACTCTTCAACGAAAAGGCTGACTACCTAGCTCATAAAGTCTACTCTCCAGATATAAATGCTGATTATAGTTATACTACAGTCAAAAGTATGATCAGGTCTCTTGTTAGTCAAGGTATTAGAAGACAGCTTCATGATAGCATAGCAACTGCCGGCACTAGCTCTCTTCACTGTGTAAATGTGGCCCAGAATACTCAAGTAACATATGGCCAAGGATATGGACTTTGACGCTGTTGTCAGGAGACTGAGACTGGGTTATAAAAATTATTGGGAAATCACCAGAAAAGATCCAATACTAAGTGCAGTTTGTGGGGCTCCTGCGGCACACACACTGCATCATTACTTAATGGAATGTCCACTAACTGCTAAGTACTGAAAACCACAGCTTTCAACACTGAACGAATCACATGGCTAATCAATGAAAATCTGTTACTTCCTATTCTCCGTGAATATCCAGAATTTGTACCACAGTACTAAGAAGCACTACATTCAAACGTGGATATTTACGCATACAAACACTTGCAATCCTTCAACCTATCTTACACCAACAGTGTTATGCAGCGTAGTCTGGGCCCCGACTTCTCGGTTCCAGGTTGGGTGCAGCCTTGGGTTCTTTGTTTTCGATCAGGTCAGAAAATACAGTTAAGGAAGGGAAGTCTAAACACGACTGGTCAAAGACACACGCATATATTAACTGTCAAAAGATCGACTTAAAAAGTACCTACTATCATAAGGCTTTACTTCGCAAGAAACAGGTAGGTGTTTACCCAGATACAACCAGGATCTATCTGACTAACATGCTAAAAGACTTAAGACATAAGCTTCGGAACACGAAGCATAAGGCCCTAAACAAATCGAACAAAGATCTCAGAAACAGTCATAACGAATCCAACCCTTTTGAAAATGAAGCATTCACAGTAAACCCCAGTTTTATACCACATTCACCCCATCTAATAAAGTTTCAAGCAAATATTTAGTACAACTCAGTTCAATAAATAAATCTATTTACACAATTATATATACAAAAATTAGCCTACAAATCTAATTAGTAGTAAGTAAGCCTATCTACAGGTTTAATTCTGGTAGAACGACGAACAGGTTCTGGCATGCTAGAAGTAGGCTGTTCGTCGGGAACCAGGGAAGCCTGTTGGGGAGAGAGAGAATCCTTCTCTGGTGATGTCTGGAGATCTGGCACAGAATCAGACGAACCCTGGGCAGTAGGTTGGTTCCTTGAAGGCTGATCAGGCAGAGGGGGTAGAGACTCTTCAGAGGGCACCAGAGCCTTAGGGGAAGGTGCCAGGTCCCTTGTGGAGACAGTAGTTTCCCTCCCGTCAGAATAGAGGACCCGGGCATAGTAAGGGGTGGCATTCACAAGGTCGACAGAGTCCACCAGAGGATCAGTAGACTGACGGACAAACTTGCACAGGAGAACAGGCCCAGGGAAGGAAAGCCAGGTTGGTAGAGAGTAACCATTACAGGATTTCCTGGGGTAAGTCAAGTCTTTCATGAGGGGTTTGATTAGTGGCAGTGCAAAGAAGAGATCTGATAGAATGAAGAACACTGTCTAGTACTAGTTCCCAGTGAGTCTCGGGAAGATTGCAGGATCTAAGAGCCAAACGCACAGCTCTCCATACAGTCCCATTCTCCCTCTCGCACTGACCATTACCCTGAGGATGATAAGGGGTGGAATGAGTCATAGCTACACCTTGTTCCATGAGAGAACTAGAAACTTCCTAGGTTACAAACTGGGGTCCCCTGTCAGAGTGGATAGAGGAAGGGCAACCAAACAGAGAAAACAGTTTCAGAAGACAAGATATTACAGTTCGAGCAGACATGTCTATACAAGGAAATGCAAAAGGAAATCTAGAGTATTCATCTACCATAACCAGAAGATATTTGTTGCAAGTAGAGGAAGGCTTAGGACCCATAAAATCAATAGAGATACGGTCGAAGGGATGCATAGCATGAATGAGATGAGCTGAGGGTGGTCTGAAAAACGTAGATTTCAGTTCAGAACAGACAGAGCATTGTGAATAAACTCTTTTCACATCCTCTAATGAGTAAGCCAGATTTTTAGCCCTCACAAAGTGGTATAGTCTAGTGACGCCAGGATGACAAAGTGATCTGTGGATCTCTTCTAGGGAAACAAAGCGAGAATTAGAGGTGGCATTGCAAACACGGGAAAGAGTATCACATGGAATATTCTCGACTCCGGGTCGATATTTGATATCATACAGGTATTCAGAGAGTTCCAGTCGCCACTGCAAGATCTTGTCATTCTTAATTTTGGACGAGTGATGAGAGTTGAACATGAAAGATACTGCCTGCTGATCAGTCACAACAGTGAACCTTCTACCAATTAGAAATATTCTCCACTTACGTACTGCTTCAATGATACCAGTAGTTTCTCTTTCCAAGGCAGACTGGAGCCTTTCACAGCTAGTCAGAGCTAGAAGAAAGCTAGCAGACGACCCTGCTGAGAAAGAGTGGCAGCCAAAGAAGTAGCAGAAGCATCAGAGTCAACCTGTAAAGGCGAAGTCTTATCAAACGCATCTAGAGACGCTTTGCAAATCTCGTCTTTCAAGGAATTGAAGCACCGAGTTGCATGGGAGTCCAAGGGAAAAGACCGAGTTTAAGAGATGTAGAATAAGAGTAGAATAATTGGGAATCCAAAGTGAATAATATGAGAAGAGGCCCAAAGCACGCTTGAGGGAGGCAGAATCTGAAGGGACATGCAAGTTCCTCAGGGGAGAGAGACGTTCAGAGTCAGGGCGTAGAGTTCCTGTTAGATATACAGTATCCTAGGTAATTTATTTGAGTCAAGTTGTACTGGCATTTGGCCTCATTCAAAGTAAGATTATACTTAGAAGCAACTTCCATGAAGCGCTCAAGATTACGATCATGATCCTTTTGCCCAAATCCACAGATTATAACATCATCAATATAAGCGTAAGTGGCTTCCAGGTTATTATCAGTAATCAAAGTAGTAATCACACGCTGGAAACCAGCCACCGCATTAGTCAGACCAAATGGGATCCTAGTGTTCTGAAATAATTGCCCATCAGCCTCAAAAGCAGTGTACATTTTCTCTTCATCCCTGAGGGGAACCTGGTAATAAACACTTTTAAGATCAAGCTTGCTGAACACCTTATACCTTGCCATTTTATGGACCAAGTCATTAATGCGAGGAATTGGGAAAGCGTCTAGTAGTGTAAAACGATTTATAGTCCTAGAATAGTCAACTACCATGCGGCGCTTATGGCGATCATCCCTAGTTACTAAAACCTGAGCTCTCCAGGGAGATTGGCTCTTAATTATCCCTTCACGAAGCAAGGACTGAACTTCCTCGTGAATGAAATCCTCATCAGACTTAGAGAACCTACGAGTTTGAGTTGAGACAGGCTTACAATTAAAGGTCAAGTTAGGGAACAGGGAAGGAGGATCCAAGGACAGACAAGCAGCTCCACAAACAGTTCGTTTAGGTCTAGGTCCATGAAGGTCAGATTCAACTGATTTATGCATCTTCATAAAGTCTTTTCCTAGAATTACTTTAGCACACAGATGAGGAAGGACAGACAATTTAGATTTTGAATACTCATTTCCAAGAACATTAAGGTTAACAGTACAATGCCCCACGGTATCTGAGGATAGGGATGAAGATGCCATTGTTACGGTTGCCCTAGAAGGGGTAATGTTCAGGTGCAGTTGTTCAGCTACCTCAGCTTGCATAAAACTAGCATCACTACCACTGTCAATTAGTGCATACATATTGACATTATTAACCGTAGAACAGCATGGTTGTTTGAAGGAAGCAGCATCCTCTTTAACCGGGTCCATAGTTGAGGCAGAAGAGCCACAGGGTGGAGTAGGTGCATTCTCTTTAACAGGGTCCGTAGTTGAGGCAGGAGAGCCACAGGGTGGAGTAGGTGCATGCTCTTTAACCGGGTCCGTAGTTGCAGCAGAAGAGCCACAGGGTGGAGTAGGTGCATTCTCTTTAACCGGGTCCATAGTTGAGGCAGAAGAGCCACAGGGTGGAGTAGGTGCATTCTCTTTAACCGGGGCCGTAGTTGCAGCAGAAGAGCCACAGGGTGGAGTAGGTGCATTCTCTTTAACCGGGGCCGTAGTTGCAGCAGAAGAGCCACAGGGTGGAGTAGGTGCATTCTCTTTAACCGGGGCCGTAGTTGCAGCAGAAGAGCCACAGGGTGGAGTAGGTGCAGTCGACCCGTTGGGTGGAGTAGAAACAGTAGGTACTGTAGCCAAAATGGTAGCTACGTATTCACTCTTCGCTCTGTCCTCTGTCCCTCCAAGATTTACATACACCGGCAAAATGACCCCTCTTACCGCATTTGTAGCATGCAACGGTCCGAGCAGGACATCGAGCTCGAGAGTGACGGGACCGACCACAAAAAAAACATAAGGGTTTGGAGGCAGCAGCTGTCTCTATATATTCAGCAGCTTCTAGGCAGGGACAGGACGAATTAACTTCATTAGGAGAAGTCAAGGCGTCCATTGTAGCCGAATAGTTTTCATGGAGTTGAGGAGTAACATATACTTCGGCATTCCTCCGAGCCAAGTACAAACTTCGTGCAAGCTGCACAGCTTCATATAGAGTTAGAGATTCTTTCTCCAAGCGTCGCTGATGAATCAGGTGAAGTGAGACAAGAGATAAAAGCATCACGAATGGCTTCCTGGGTATAAGTATCAGCAGTCACAGCCTTAAACTCACATTCCTTGGATAGCAGCTTCAGCGACTGTAGAAACTGGTCTAAGGATTCACTGGGTAGCTGTTTCCGTGAGGAGAGCTGGAGAGCTGGAGAGCTGATGCCGAGCAAAGATGACGTTTGTAGGTTTCACGTAAACAACCTTCAGTACCTCAATAGCTTCAGTGTAGGTCTTGCAATCAGCAATATGAATATAGACTGAAGGGGACACGTAGTTAAAGAGGAGCTTGAACTTGTCTGGTGCAGTGTCGCCACTCACGGATTCGAGGAAATTAGTGAAGGTGCAGAACCAATGGTTCCACTGAGCCGGGGTAGTATCTGGAGTTCCGTTAAAACACTCAGGTCGTAGCAACTTCTCCATATTCAGTAACTTGGTCTCGGTGTCGGCAGTGAATAAAAGATTTTTCTTGCTAAGTAAATTCTCATAAGGTCGACTTAAAAAGAACCTTCTTTCATAAGGCTTTACTTAGCAAGAAACACAGGTAGGTGTTTACCCAGATACAACCAGGATCTATCTGACTAACATGCTAAAAGACTTTAAGCATAAGCTTCGGAACACGAAGCATAAGGCCCCGAACAAATCGAACAAAGAACTCAGAAACAGTCATAATGAATCCAACCCTTTTGAAAATGAAGCATTCACAGCAAACCCCAGTTTTATACCACATTAACAATAATCAGTTACACAATACAGTCCGTGCCCAAACCTAAATGATACAGAATATTAATATGACACAGAAGACTATATCTTACAGTAAATAGCTCCACCTAGTTCATACAGAGTTCGACCAACACATAAAGAGATAAGTCTCTACTCATACAGAACAATTCCCACACAGTAATACACATATCTCTCATACAGTATACCAGGTGTGTCCTGTTCCCGTACGTATGAAACTCCCAATACAGTCTATTTCAGTATACACAGCGCGTGACATGGACGGAAGAATATTCTTATTCCAATACACATTCGCGTGACATAGACTGCACCTTATATTAATTATACGTATCAGCGTGACATGGACGATATCCCAGCTACCTTATGTTATGCCCACGTGACATGGCTTGGGAATGGCTGGGAGAAGGAGGGAGGTGAGAAGACAGGAAGAAATCAGTAGGATAGAAGTTGTGGAAGCAATGAAGAAAGTTAAATCGGGGAAAGCACCAGGAATTGATGGAGTGTGTGGTGAAATGCTGAAGCATGGGGGAGAGATAGTAGTAGAATGGATGTGGAAGATGTGCAGATTAGCCTGGGAGGAAGGTAGAGTCCCGGAGGATTGGAAGTCAGGTATAATTATTCCCATGTACAAAGGAAAAGGGGAAAAAGAAGTGTGTGGTAATCATAGGGGCATTTGTCTTCTTAGTATAATAGGAAAAGTGTATGGTAGGATACTTATTGACAGAGTTAGAGAAAGAACAGAGAAATTAGTTGGAGAAGAACAGGGAGGCTTTAGGAAGGGAAGAGGTTGTGTAGATCAGATATTCATTCTTAGATCTTTAGTGGAAAAGTTTCTAGAGAAGGGAAAGACGTTGTACGCGGCTTTCACGGATTTGGAGAAAGCATATGACAGGGTGGATAGACAAGGATTGTGGAAAGTGTTAAGAATATATGGAGCAGATGGGAAGTTGTTGAATGCTGTGAAGAGTATGTACGATGGTGCGAAGGCTCCAGTGCGTGTGGATGGTGAACTAATGAATTTTTCTCTTTGAAAGTTGGGTTGAAACAGGGATGTGTCATGTCTCCATGGTTGTTCAATCTGTACATGGATGGGGTAATAAAAGAGGTACAAGGTAGGGTAGTGGATGTTGGAGTGGCCCTGGTGAGAGAGGATAGTGTTTGGAAACTCCCTGTACTGTTGTTTGCAGATGATACGGGTATTGTGTTGTTGAGTGAAGATGAAGGGGAGCTGCAAGGCTTGGTGGATGAGTTTGGGAGAGTGTGTAAGAAACGGAATCTAAATCTAAAGGTGAATGTAGGGAAGAGTAAAGTGATGGTCTTTGAGGGAGGTGAAGTCAGTGAATGTACTCGTACAGCGAGGTTGGATGGTGAGGAATTGGAAAATGTGAGTACGTTTAAGTACTTGGGTAGTGTGATGAGTAAGGATGGAGGTTTGGAGGGTGAAGTGCTTGAAAGGGAAGAAAGGTTGCTGGTTCTTTGAATGCAGTGATAAGAAACAGGGAAGTGAGCATGGAAGTGAAAAAGTTACTACATGACTGTATTGTGATACCAACTCTAACGTATGGAAGTGAAGCTTGGACGTTGTTGGAAGGACACAAGTCAAGAGTGAGAGCAGTGGAAATGAGTTATTTAAGAGGAGCCTGTGGAGTCACATGGAGAGACAGGCTGATGAATGAGAATATAAAGGAGCATTGTGGTGTGGATGTGGATGTGATAGGAAGCATTATGAGGAACACACTGAGGTGGTTTGGCCATGTGGAGAGGATGGAGGGTGAAAGACTGACGAAGAGAGTGTATGTGAGTGAGGTGGAGGGGGGAAGAGGGAGGGGGAGGTCGAGGATGAGATGGAGGGATGGGGTGGAGAGGTATATGAGAGGGGGTGTGTGAGTTGGGAGCAGGGCAGTGAAATGGCGGGGGACAGGGCGACTTGAAGGCGATTTGTTTGTGGCCACCCCAAAAGGGATTGAGGCGTCTGGCAATAGATAGATAGATAGACAGGGAACAGAAGAATATACCACTTATTTATCTACTCGTGTAACAGGGACGGAGGGGAACTATTGTTACACAGTGTCTCTATGTAGGCTAGTCACAGTGACTATACTTTAAGTGTATGCACTCAGTGTATACAGAATCAGACTAGTCAACGGGAGATGGGTATACGACAATTACGGGGGCAGGAGGGCACGGCACTGGTGCTTACAGGGAGTTCGTTGCGTATTGCTCCGGGAGGGATTTACACTCGGGAACAGCCTGGGGCCTCTCGCCTCGTACCAATATAAGTAGTCAATGTGGATTTCCCCTGGGGTAGCAAGTTCACTGGTCTAGCAAGAGGGGGAGAGGGGGGGTTAGCACTGGGGACACTGGGAGGGGGTCTGTTTCACTGGGGATCGTGTCTTCACATTACTAGGGGGCAAAACAATAACCTCAGGGTCTTTCTGTTCATGGGTACAGGTGGAGAGGGGTGCTAGAGCATGCCGGGGAGGAAGCCCCTACACCGGTAGCAGCAGGTGATGGCCGGGAATCGGGGGCGGGCCGTCAGGAATATATTCTGGGTGTAGGTCGTCATCAAGATCCCCACAGGCCCAACAGGAGCTGATGGGCGGTCTGGTGGGCGGCCCTCTTTCTGTAGGGGCCCTGGGCGAGATGGGGCCCTTGGGGCTAGGGCCAAATAGGGCCAGGAGGTGCACAGCACAGCACTGGCCCTTTGTCATGGTCAGAGTCCTAGGGACGGACCTGGCTAGGCCCGGGCTGAGGGTCGGCTGCAGGACAGGCGGGGCCTAACGGGGCTGCAGTCCTGTCTTGCAGGGGAGGCCGTCAGGGGCTGGCTGTGGACCCCTACGCTGGGAAGGGTCCAGCGGCTATGGCGGGCATCAGAGGTGTTCCGTCTGCTCTGGGGACTGCGGCCTCGCCTGTGGGAGGAGGCCATCAGGGGTGGACTGCGGCCTCTCGCTCTGAGAGGGTCCGGCAGCGCCTGTGGGTGGTGAAGGAGGAGCCGCAGCAACAGGACACCTGGCTTAGTGATCGTCTTGCCCTGGCTGGTCTCTGGCGAGGTACCTGCGGGGGAGCAGTTCCCACTCTCTGGGGGGGAGGGGTGGGGAGAGGGGCGCCTAGCTCCACCACAGGAAGGGCGGGCTGAGCAAGAGGCATCACCCTTAGTAGGAACTCCAGAGGTCATGGATGGGGAGCAACCGGTGGCCTGCTCCCCGACTTGGCGGGCCTGACAGTCCCTGCCGGAACTCTGGATCAGGGCATGAGAGGGAGACTCGGTGGGTGCTCCTTTGGCCAGACAGACCAGAGATTTTTCTTAGTGAAAAACTGGCCAAAGGCAGTGTAATAACTGCATGTCTTTGAGTAAATGTTATCTCTTTTCGTGCGTGTTGATAGAAACATTTAAAATAGCTTACTGGCTTACTCCGTCTTCCCGCTTTCTGTCGTCGTCCATGGAGACATTGGAAACGGAAATAAACGACTTTAAATTATTCCCTGGTATTGTAACGGAAATTATTTTATAAGTAATAATTACTAATTTTTATTGTTTATTGAAGCTCCCTTTTGTTCAGTCTTACGCTACTAAAAATTATTGCGTGTTACCATATTAGACTTGAACTCCGCAAATTATTCCTGACTGTCCCTGAGCGATAGTTGTGAAATTTCAATTAGTTCCGTTTAGGATCTCCTATTATCGTAACTAACGAACGGCTTCCTGCAATTTTGAAATATACAGGTACTTTGGCATTGCTTTATTGTTTTTTGTAACAGTTTTACGTATTAGGTTTCACCTCGTGAAGATATAAGGAAGAGTATGTGCACTGTCGCTGACCGAAAATTTCTGGATACTCCGCCGTCACTTCTTAGGCGACTGTACACAATATATGAAGAGCTAACAGTAGTGAAGATATGACACAGAGAAAGAGTGTGGTAGTGTTGAAGGGTGTTTGTGCCTACGTTACCTGACCATAGTCGCTAACAAATATACTGCTCAACCCAGTGTAGGAGAAAAACGCTACTGTGTACCAATGTAGCACGTATACTAACATTGTTAAATATACGAACAACTAAATGTAGTCAAGATAGAGTAGTGAAGATTTGAAACGGGAAGACAGTGAAGTTGCCCATCATTCACCGACCCTAGGCCAGAGAGGTGTCTTCACCCCCATTGAGGTCTGTTGTAACATATCTTGAAAATGACTTTTTTCCTAGGAACTTTGTTAGGATTATTATTAAACACTTCGTTAAGTAATGCGTACATTTGCCCAAATTGAGAGTATGGATGGAACTGCAGAATTTTGGCTAATGACAATATGAACATAAGGAAATACAACATATCTCAAAATACACTATAGTTCGTACTGCCATTGGTTACAATTTGTAGAACGATACTGTGTTTAGAGTGCCCATATTCCAAATGAAATAAAAATATATATAATTCTGTCAACCACTAAAAGAATAACAAGAACTAAATACCATGACTTCGTTGTACTATAATTTGTTTTTATTTTATAATTTTTTTAGAGTTGGGATTAAGTTTTCTGTTGGTAATAATTATATGCTACCTTTTCATATAATTATTATTTAGATTCTTCAGTCCTTTAAAGCAAAATAATGCTGATTTGGGACGGGGGGGGGGGTGTTAAGCATTTTATCCACATGGTCCCTCTCATGTGTATATCACAGCAGCCGAGCCGCCGATGCGTCAGTCTGGGATCAGCTTTTCATGTGGTAGGTCGTGCTTAATTAATATTCGTCGACCGGCCTCGTAAGCTATTTCAGTTCTTTTCTCATTACCTTTAAATTTACACTATCATTATGAGTGGTGAGTGTGAGATCGATGTAAGTAACTTTGGTGAGGAAATGCCCCAAAGTGAGCGATGGAGAAAAATGTTAAAATTGTTCATCCGTGCAGTATGGCATATAACCCAATTTGTGTTTCTCATTTTAGGATTTATTTTTGATGGTTTTCTGCTGAACACCGTCCTGCCCAGGTATAATAGTCTTACAGTGTACAGCTCGGTTTATTGCCAAATTTTATTTCTCCTATTATCAGACGTATTCTTCTTTATAATTTGGTTTGCATTGTATTTTATAACAACTCCAAGTTTCATAACATTTTATTTCGTGATAAAAATTGGCGTAGGGGTCCTGATGATGTGCAGTATGACTTGGCTTGTGAAGACGTTGTTTTATTATGAAGTGTTGGTCACACTGGGGTCCATGGGCATGATCAGAGAGGTGCAGCTCCATGAAGTCCAGTCGGATTTAGGATGGGCCCTGGCGATATTCTGGCATTTTTTGAAACACTGGTGCGTGTGTTGGTATATTTATGTGTGTTATAGAAAGCAGTTTGAGGAGGTGGAGGAAAAAATGTAGGGGTGGTTGGAAAGGTTAAGGAATTGGTATCACAGGAGGAAGGGCCAGGAAGAGCAGCAAGAGAACCCAGTTTGAATTGGTAGTGAAATGGGTCAGAGGATGTTGTAAGGATTGGAAGGCTAAGGAATTGGTATCACAGGAGGCAGGCCAAGGAAGAGCAGCAAGAGAACCCAGTTTGAATTGGTAGTGAAATGGGTCAGAGGATGTTGTAAGGATTGGAAGGCTAAGGAATTGGTATCACAGGAGGAAGGGCCAGGAAGAGGAACAAGAAGATGGTTTGAGTTGGTAACAGGACTGGAGCAAAGGGTTGATGGTTTCAGGTTCTTGGTCATAATTTTTTGGTCTTCAATTGTTTGGTTGTTTTTCGTAAGCCATCTTAATCCATGTTTGGCGGTGTTTTTATGCTTCTGGCTTGGCTTTTTTACAAAACTGGATTTAATCTTTGGCTCTTGTCAAAATTGGGGGGTGGGGGGCAAAATCCGACTGTCACTTCCTCGTAGTGCCTCCTGGGTAATGCCAACGACAGCGGTGATTCCCACGATAGCAAGTCTTGGAATGGATTAGTATTTGCTTGTGTTTAATTAGCAGTCTTGGAATGGATTAGTATTTGCTTGTGTTTAATTAGCAGTCGTGGGATGGATTAGTATTTGCTTGTGTTTAATTAGCAGTCGTGGGATGGATTAGTATTTGCTTGTGTTTAATTAGCAGTCGTGGGATGGATTAGTATTTGCTTGTGTTTAATTAGCAGCCTTGGGTTGAATCTTGCCTATTTCATCCAATCCCACCAATTTTTTCCTTTGATCGTCTATTTTATCGCCATATCCCATCTGTTTCCTCCCCTGATCTCACCTATTTCCTCCCTTGGTCTCATCTATTTCCTCCCCTGATCTCACCTATTTCCTCCCTTGATCTCATCTTTCCTCCCCTGATCTCATCTATTTCCTCCCTTGATCTTATCTGTTTCCTTGCCTGATCTCACCTATTTCCTCCCTTGATCTCATCTTTTCTCCCCTGATCTCATCTATTTCCTCCCTTGATCTTATCTGTTTCCTTCCCTGATCTCACCTATTTCCTCCCTTGATCTCATCAGTTTCCTCCCCTGATCTCATCTATTTCCTCCCTTGATCTTATCTGTTTCCTTCCCTGATCTCACCTATTTCCTCCCTTGATCTCATCTTTCCTTCCCTGATCTCATCTATTTCCTCCCTTGATCTTATCTGTTTCCTTGCCTGATCTCACCTATTTCCTCCCTTGATCTCATCTTTCCTCCCCTGATCTCATCTATTTCCTCCCTTGATCTTATCTGTTTCCTTGCCTGATCTCACCTATTTCCTCCCTTGATCTCATCTTTCCTCCCCTGATCTCATCTATTTCCTCTCATGATCTCATCTATTTCCTCCCATGATCTCATCAGTTTCCTCCCCTGATCTCACCTATTTCCTCCCTTGATCTCATCTTTCCTCCCCTGATCTCATCTATTTCCTCCCTTGATCTTATCTGTTTCCTTGCCTGGTCTCCTCTGTTTCCACCCCAGATCTGGTCATTTCCACCCCTGATGTTATTTCCTCCCCAGATATCTTCAGTTTCCACCCTTGATCTCATTATTTCCCTCCCCTATATTGCCTATTCTCCCTCTGATCTCGTCCATTTCCTCACCTGATCTTGACTATTTCCTCCCCCCATCGTAACTTATATTCCATTAAGGGAAAATGTATTATTTTTTCTCAGGTAATCCATAAGGAGATGTAGAACTACCTTATTTTGCAGTTTTCTTTTTTTTCTCTTTTTACCTTAGCTCTTCATGTTTTTATATTGTTTATTGAGTGCGTTTAATGTTTTTTCTTTTAAAAGTGAAGTTTTAAAATGCAGTGTTTGCTTACAGTACAATCCTGATGGTGCTGAGGACAGAGATGCCATCTTAGAACACCATTTTTTAAATAAAATTACCCATATCTTTGCTTATTTACGCTATACTGTACAACTAAATTAATTTTTCGTAACGCAAACTTATTTATCCTATCCCAACTGAACCCAACCTAACCTGATTTATGCTAACCTAACTAAACTTTACCTAATCTAACCTATCCCTTGAGTACCGGTAATCATATTTCCCATGTTTATTGATGGGGCCTTATCATACTCGAAAAAGCAGTTCTGTACACCTTTACAAAGTCACTGAATTAGTTAACTGGTAAGTAATAATTTCTGTTGATTTTTAAGAAGTGGTCCTGTCTCCTTAAGGATTCCCTTTACTCTGTGTGCCTTTCAAAACACCCATCCCAGTGCCCTTCAAAACACCCATCCCAGTGCCTTTCAAAACACCCATCCCAGTGCCCTTCAAAACACCCATCCCAGTGCCCTTCAAAACACCCATCCCAGTGCCCTTCAAAACACCCATCCCTGTGCCTTTCAAAACACCCATCCCAGTGCCCTTCAAAACACCCATCCCTGTGCCTTTCAAAACACCCATCCCAGTGCCCTTCAAAACACTCATCCCAGTGCCCTTCAAAACACCCATCCCAGTGCCCTTGAAAACACTCATCCCAGTGCCCTTCAAAACACCCATCCCTGTGCCTTTCAAAACACCCATCCCAGTGCCCTTCAAAACACCCATCCCAGTGCCCTTCAAAACACCCATCCCATGCCTTTCAAAACACCCATCCCAGTGCCTTTCAAAACACCCATCCCAGTGCCTTTCAAAACATGCATCCCAGTACCTTTCAAAACATGCATCCCAGTGCCTTTCAAAGTAACTATTCCAATACCTTTCAAAACACCTATCCCAGTGCCTTTCAAAGTAACTATTCCAATTCCTTTCAAAACACCCATCCCTGTGCCTTTCAAAACAACCAGCTGACCCTGAGAATCCAGCCACCACATCATGTCATTTTAACTGTTGGTTTCTGTAACAATATCAAAAAATAATGTTATCGTAGCAAATTCATTTAGAAGAATATTTAGGTTTGTATATACTGCTCGGTTAGTGATTCAGTAAAGGGTTTGAAATGCAAAAGTTTAAATTGAACCGGTACACACATTGTCTTATGGCAGTACATTATTCTCTTGTGGTTAGGAAGCTTACTAACATTTTCCTTACGGTACTTGTTTAGTTCTAATTCTGCTCAGTTACTGTATATTCATGTGCAATATTCTTGCAGACTATGTCTATATTAAAAAGATACGTGAAGCAGAGAAGAGGACATTAATGGGCAGTTTGGAAACTAAACTGTTATGGAAGAAGTGCTTGGGAGCCTCCTGACCCAGTGAGAACACAGACTTCAGTGTTGTTTACTCCACCCATCCATCCATCATCCAATCCTACGTTGCCCAATGAGGAGCATAGGAGCCCGTGGCTAGGCAAGTTGGTCCTGACATTTAAGATGAGAGTGACCAGCCTCACTCTTCCCTGAGTGGCATTACATGAGCAATAACCCCAACCACCCCTTGCATATAAACCTTCACCGGTCCAATCCGATTGGAGCGCCGCAATTACCCACTAAACCACAAGGCGCCTGTTGGCTACTAACTGTTATTAATTATAGGAGGACTGCATGTCAGTACACCTCTGCCTGAAGAAGCTTTGGATTTTATTCAAGCCTACGTTGTGACCAGTACCCAAAACATTACAATTTCACTGTCTGTGGCGCCTAGTCTTGTGTTTAGAATGCTCCGCTCGGAGTGAAGGCCTTGTTTGCAGTATTGTAGGTCTGATCTCCAATAGATGGCTGGAGATATTTTGTTATGTAATACCACCAAAGGAATTAAACTGGTCATGTGCCCCAGAATGTACAGTATAGTACTGGACTGCATTCGCTTATTCTCTGTGCTCCAGTGAAGGTAATATAGAATTGCCTTGCTGTTAATTATTTCTTTATTTATATATTTATTTATATTACAGTAGATCTGGTGACGATGGTAGAAGGGCTGAAGATCCCACTGTCCCTGGTAAATAGCTTACCACCTCCATCACAAGAGGACTGGGAGTGTGAGGCCAGCCTGCTCCCACTTCACTGACATAGTGGGAAGTCAGGGTAGGTGGATGATAATAATAATAATAATAATAATAATTGTCATCATCATCATCATCATCATCAGGACCTTTCTCACCCTAGGGTAGGGTGAGGAGTAGCAATGTCCAGGCAGCCCAGATTTGCCCAAACCAATGGGCCATGCTTCCATTCACTCATGATTCAAGCCCACGAAATCCTGGCTCTATCGATACTCCAAAAACATTCACCACATTTTGTAGCTTCACAAAAACGTATCTGATAGAGTCAATCCGGACATTGCCATATTAAAAAGTGGTGCCAAATCCCTGATCATACACTTCTCCCCACAACATTCACCCAGCCAGCTCGATCTCCTGTCAGTTCCCAAGCCTCACCGACTTCCAAACCTCTCTTCCTCACACACTCATCCACCGTAGCTTTCCACCTTCTCCTTGGCCTACCCTGCCTCCTCCCTCCTTCAGATTTGCTCAGATATACCTTTTTCACCATTCTGTTGTTATTCATTCACTCCACAAGACCATAACTTCTCAGTACACTCTTCGATTCTGGTGTCCATTGACTTCCTCACTCCACATTTTTCACGAATCGCATTATTTAGTATCCTATCCACCCTCTGTACTCCACACACATTCTTCAGCAGTCCCATCTCCACTGCTCTTACTCTTGACTTTTCATTTTCATGCCACACCATAGTCTCACATCCATATGTCAAAGTTGGCACTAACACTCCTTCATGTAAGCCTCGTGCAGCTGCAACGTTTCTTGTCAAGGCTTTCATTGCACCAGCTACTTTCCTTCCTTGTGTCACTCTACTTTCCACTTCTGTTGCACATTTTCCTCTCTTTTCTGTCATTGTACCCAGGTATTTGAACTCTCTTACCAATTCCAGTCTCTCCATTCACTGTAACATTACACTGGGAGTACCTCTCTCTATTACCATCACATTATTCTTTTCTACTTTTGCACAACGCTCACAGATATCAGCAAAACTCAGCACTAGCCTACCAAATTCTTGTTCGGTATTTGCAGGTACTACTGCATCATCAGCATACAACAAATTTGAGATATTGCATCCATCACCAGTCATTACCAACGCCGTCCCTCTCCAGCATACTCTCTTATCACCCCATCCATATATATATATATATATATATATTTTTTTTTTGAACAACCATGGAGACATCACACAGCCTTGTCACACGCCCACTTTGATCGTGAACCATTCACATAGATTCCCATTTACCCCTACACATGCCACACTATCACCATAAAAACTCTTGACGGCACTTAGCAGCTTACCATCTACACCGTACATACGCAAAACCTGCCACAGTCCTTCTCTGTCTACTTTGTCGTAGGCTTTTTCGAGATCCATGAATGCTAAAAACACCTTATAGTCCTAACACACCTTCTCCACTATGTCTTACTGCAAATATTTGCTCCACACATCCTCTCCCTGTCCTAAAGCCACCCTGTTCATCACTCACCAGGACTTCTGATATCTCTCTTACTTCATAATATTTCTTCCGTATACCTTCCCTACCACACTCAATAAAATTATGCCACGATAATTCTTGCACTCACTCCGCTGTTTTTTTGTTTTTTTGTTTTTTTCAGGGGTACCGGTACAATCACAACCTTTTTCCACTCTACTGGCAGTTTCACCCATCCATGCCTTCTTACATAATTATTTCCAGCAAGCACTTTATTCCGCTCTCTCCACCACACTTAATCATCTCGGCATACACCTCATCAAACCCAGCTGCTTTCCCATTTTTCAGCAGCTTCACAGCGTTCTTCACCTGTGCGAGTGTCACGTTTCCTGGTACTGCATTCCTTCTCTGCACACCTCCAAAACAATCATGTTTACAGCGGCTCTGCTCTCTGTTGCCGTTCATCAGGGTTTCAAAAAATTCATTCCATCTGGCCCCTCCGTCATCCTCATGGGTTAATAATCTACCTCTTACGTCCTTCAGACTTACACATTTCTTTCCGCTGCCACTTTTACACTTCCGCACCTCTTTCCAGAATAACTTCCTATTTTCAGAGTAATTTGCATTCATTTTTCTTCCTAGATCACCAGTTACCTCCTTTTTCCTCTTCACTTGTCTTTTTATGTGCTTTTTGTTCTCAATATATTCAGTTCTTATTTCAATTGAACCCCTGTCCTGTAACAACTCTGGCCACTTCCTTTTTTAATCCACTGCTCTCTTAACCTCATCATCCCACCATGCCGTACCTTTCTTCTTTGTTTTTACTCTTGCCACACCACACACCGCTTTAGCATTCCTAACTAAGCACTCCCTATATGCATTCCACACACTGTCCAGATCCATTTCTTTTCAGATGCTAATGGAGGCTATATTAATGCATCCAGCTTTGAAAGTCACCTATAAAGTGAACAAAATTGTATGTTAGCGGCAAGTATGAGATAATACATCGCCAAACTGAAAAGTTTATGCCCACATAATGGTAGCTGGCAATCCAGTGTGCTCCCATCAAGCTAAAAGAGTCACCCTACTACCCTTTAAAGAGCGAGCTATGGCTAGTATTTTAAGTGGCAAGGAAGACTTCATGGCACCTTTACCTTAGTGAATTCTGCATATTAAACCTTAATATTATTGTGTATGAATTTTATATCATTTCAGTACTGACATGCTGCAGGTGAGGGATGCCTTCATCTTCGTGTAGTGGCACTGATATAATCAGGTGGCTCCAGTGCCTGGTTATATATGCATCCCTCAATTTCCTCCACATTATCCAAAAAGAAGGAAGGTGGACTGCTGGGAAAAGGTATTTTCTACCTGCAGTTCAGTGTGTTCACATTCAGATAATAATGGGGTTGCAACTTAGCTGCTGTTACTACTACTACTACAACTACTAGTGACCCCCTCCCCCAGTTACACAGGCTCCATTTGTGATCTTCACCATTTATGCAGAGATAAATCCTACCCTGATTCCTATTACACGGGAAAGAATCTGGTTTGCATGGGAAAATCCCAGAAATTGGCACCCCCAACCCAAAACATGGCCTATCAGGTGCCGACAATCTAAAGTTCCACATGGTGATGTCAACACAGCCGCGAAACATGGCTGCTGTGCAGGTACACTCTGTGTCCTCTTCCTTCTCCCTCTCTACCCCACCGTAGAAGGGAAGAGAAGCCTCTCAGCCTCGGATACACCCCTCCCTGACACCTAAAGCCCTGTCCACACGAGCGGGCAATGCCCGCGGGCACAAGCGAGCAGTTTGCCTGTTGACGGGCACAAGCAGTGAGCTCAACAGGCAAACTGCTCGCTTGTGCCCGCGGGCATTGCCCGCTCGTGTGGACAGGGCTTAAGCATTGATCCACCCCATAATGGTAACTGATCACCACTTATCTGCCACTTTGTACACTTTAATTAACCCTTTTTTTATGTCCAGTGATGTTCACTGAGGTTGTATGTTTACTACAATAAATACTGGGTATGATCTGGGGCGTGGTCAAAAATTTTCGTGGTCAAAAGACAGACTTTGGAAAACATTTTGAATTTGACCATACCAATAAGCCTTATAACATGGATTTCTAATGTACCATATGCACTTTTTGATTTCCAAAGATAAATTCAATGATACATTAGCAACTTACAGTAATTGGGGGGGGGTCACCGAATTGCTATGTCTGATCACCTCTCTTCCCTCAGTACTTCTTTCTTTCCTCCCTGCCACTTTTTATTACTCTTTCCACTTCAGGCAGCACTACATCCAGTGACAAGCCTAATATTCTCCTCAGCTCAAGAAACCATTAGCCGGGTGGTGACCATATAACCAGATAATGGGGAGATTTGGAGCTTGCTATGATGCCTCTGCTAACTGAGTGGAGACACAAATGTGTTTCCATCTGAAAACTAAACCTCCATACTTTTCCCCACGCCTCACTGTTGCAGGACACTCGGCTGCAAGGGGACATCAGTTCAATGCATGGGATGATCATGCAGGGGCAGCTGCTTGCTGACAGGTGGTAGGTCTGATCGGGCAGACAGACCACAGTTGCTCAACAACAGCTAGTACCACTAGTACCAATTTTAAAACAAAACCATAGACGGTGCTATTAGGTGTACCATGCAGAATAAATCAGTAAGGAAGAGACTATGAAATATCCAAAGCCAATCAGAATATGACCCAAACCCTCAACCCTACCAATTCTACATGATATCCACTCGTAAACCTTTTGTCCTGCACAGTCAAACTGATGTAGTGATGCTATGCCATTCTGTGTTCTGATTGTGACTAAAAGGAGATTTTGTGGGGTTTGCAAGGAGACCATTGCACTCGATTTGCTGGAGAGTTTCTTGCATTAAGGAGATGCAGCTGCCTTTTGCGGATGCAGTGACCTGACAGTCATTAAGGGACATAAACAATTCTACTCCTTACTGGCTGTGTCTGTTGTGGACAATTATTGCCAGTATTGTGAAGATTCTATTGGTGATGCTGAGCCAAACAGCATTTCAGTGAGCTGGTATTTGTCACTCCCCACTGTGAACTCCATGTACTTCTGGAGCCTGTGTGTGGACTAAGACATGCTAAGAAACATCCTTCTGGTCTATGGATAGTAGTCAAACCTCAGTGTACAACTCCATAAGGACATCTATGTAGTCATGTCAAATTTTGAATACTTGATGGATTAGCAAGGAGGGTGGGAGCAGGATCAGGCACTTCCTTGTAAAGTCTATTATGTCTCTTTGAAACAGAGTCAACAGACTGTGGGAGACATTCAAGGATCACTCACTGAATGACTTGTGCTTCCAGGTCTTGATGCAGTCCTGAAGGAGTGGTGCCAGTGGCTGTGAATTAAGGAATGATTGACAGAGTGGGATGCATTACGTCCTCTATAGCACACCGCATTTTAGCAGTATGAACAGCCGCTTGTGTTTCTAATGGTGATGCCACCCTAGAAGTCACTCCAGTTGCTTGTTACCCAGAGGCTAACTTTCCTTCTTTGTAGCTGAGGTAGACTTTGCAACATCTGGCATATCACGAGGACACAGCCTCATTTCAGCTTAATCCTTTGGCTGCATAGAGATTCTTTTTTTCGTTGGATATAACAGCTTGCTGGTGGTCAGAATTTAACACTGAAATGCAAGGATCACAAAGATGGCTTTTAACCTTTTAGTGCTGTAGGGATTCTCTCAACTGAATAAAATCATAAATGGCTAGCTAGAATAAAGGAGCTAAGTCAAATGCAGCTGATAAAAGGTCAAAAGTAGGCTATTAGTGAATACAACATCGCTCAAGATGCAGACAACACTGAAATACAGATGGAGTGTTTTTACATGTGGAGCTGGGTATTATGATGTTGATCTCTTATTAGTTTTACTTATTATTTATTTATTTACTTATTTTTAATGCTCAGTGGTAGGTGGGGGCGCTCACCATCCACTCACTCTATGTAGTGCTGCTCTCGGGTGTTTGCCCTTTCCTCTCCTCCATCCTTCTTTCCTTCAATCCTCTTCTGTCTTTCCTTCATTCTCTCCTTGTCCTTCTGCCTACGGGTGACTTTACACTCCCTCTTCTGTCTTTCCTTCATTCTTTCCTCTTACTTCTGCCTGTGGGTAACTCCACACTTAGTGACAAGCCAAATGATTTTTTTCCTGTACACCAGGAAACCATTTACTACGCTGGGTGGTAACCATAAATAACCAAAATTGGTGCATGGTGGTTTATTGGGTAATTACATCACTCCAATCAGACTGAGTCAATGAAGGTTTATATCCAAGGGCTGGTTGGGGTTTATTGCTCACGTAATACGCTGGGTGATAACCATATAACCAAATTTGGCACCTGGTGGTTTATTGGGTAATTACATCACTCCAATCGGATTAAGTCGGTGAAGGTTTATATCCAAGGGCTGGCTGGGTTTAATATTCACGTAATGCCACTCAGGGATGAGTGAGGCTGGTACCTCTCATCTTAAATGTCAGGACCAACTTGCCTGGTCCCGGGCTCCTAAGCTTCTCGTGGGGCAACGTAGGATTGGATAATGGATGGATGGATTTTTTTACTGCTGTGGCCATCGCATTACCAATTGCCAGCTATTCTTGACAGAGATGTAGAAACTAAATACAGCAGCTGTAATAAAACGGTGATGGAGCAACTGGCTTAATAAAGATAAAATCTAAAGCCCCTTTATTTTCCTTCCACAATACTGTCGATTATCCCTGCCTAATGAATTTTTCACAGTAACCTATTCTGCATGTGTATGGCTTGCTACCACTCTTCTTTCCCGCTCTTTTCTCTTCAGTTCTCTTCTCCTTCAGTTATTCACTTCTCCTCCTCCTTTCTTCTTTTCTCCCTCCCTCCCTCGCTAACATCTTCTGTCCCCTTTTTTTCCTTCATGTTTCTTCCGTTCTCCATCCCTCTAAATTGCACAGCTAATCAAGCTAGGCTGACAGTTCCTGCATTCTGACGGCTGAAGGGCTACTGGGATATGTGCTATGCAATCCAAGGATGTGTGCACTGACTGTGGGAGTCCCTGACAGTAACAATTCTGGTGACACGGGTGAGGTTTCTGCACACTGTAATGGAGCTTGGTTGTTGAAAGTGCATCAGTCCTTATTAGTACAATCCTTCACTTTTAACCTGAAACCAAAAAAGACTGTTAATCCGTGGGTAGTAATGATTTCCCTTATTTCCAAATTTCACTAACCTCACATTTTCACTACCTGGTAATTTGTAAAGCCCTTTATGATCTATAAAGTCCTCTACCTCACATTTTCACTAAACTGTAAAACCCTCTACAATTTTCTCATTTCAAAATATTAACTATAATTTATTATTTTCCCTTAACATCAATGCTCTCCACACTTTTCTAATTCTGAAATGATACCGGTATTACCCTCACATTCTCTTGATCTTAGCACTACCTACTGTACTTTTGCTTGAGTTTAAGAACATTTAGAAAATTGAGATGTGGTGCTTCACCCTCACCTTAAAATTAATTAATGAATAAATAATATAAATAAATAATAATGATAATATTAATAATAATAATAGCAAACAAGCTGAAACTGGAAAACTATGCAGTACCATAACACTGAAAAATCAAATAAAGTGGTACAGTACATTCCCACAAAATGACATGCAGGGCAAGGCTGAAGAAAAATGTTACACCAGTAGCTATAGTATGGTGGTAAAACAGTAACTGTCAGCCCCATTATGCCTCCTTTGACGCATAGGGACCTGAGACTATGAAACCAGTGTTGGACATTTAAGGGTACAAGCCCAACCTATGCTCCTTGAATCATTTAAATGAAGGGGAAAAAAATATCTGGCTACTCTTGAGACTCAAATCATAGCATGCAGGCCACAATGAATTTTAACTTATGAGTTCTACCACCATGCCAGCTTATAATTACCATAACCAGCTAATACTTGAGGTATGACAAACAGGAATATATACCATAAAATATCACAGTATCCTAAACTGCAGACAAAGTGCACAAGAAACAAATCACATTTTGATATGGAACCATGTTGTTACAGAAAATTAAAATCCAAAACATTTAAAGGGTCATCACTTACTAATGGAATTTGAAGAGTTTTGTGGAACAAAACAACACAAAGCTCTCTTTAACAAATCTGGAGTCAGAATTTCAACATACTTCCAAGTGCTTAACCCCACAAATTTGGAGTCAGAATTTCAACATACTTCCAAGTGCTTAACCCCACAAATTTGGAGTCGGAATTTCAACATACTTCCAAGTGCTTAACCTCACCAAATATTTATGATCAATAATTAATTAAAGTATCTTAGTCATTTTTTTTCTTCTTATGTGGTGACTAAAACTAAGATTTTTTTTTCTATGCTTGTGCCTAGACAGTATCCTTATATGTACGGAAAAAAGAAAAAAAATCCATTTCAATCCTTCATAAACATTGAGGTCCAAGACAAGGCGGCCGCAGACCAAAACATTTAAGAGCTGGAAACCAATTATGCCTCTGGTTGCATTTCACATGATACTCAAACCACCAGTTACATGCAAGCCTTGTTTTATGACTGGAATGCGTTGCAGGAAAACAAACTAGAAAACGACTGATTGTAAACTAAACACATAAGGCACAGGTTCAATGGAGATACGTTTCCAGAAATAATCAACTACACAGCAACTCACTTAAACAGGTAATTATTTTACTTCACTGGACTTCACTTACTGGCAATTCCAACACCATACTACTAATTAATCAATGATACTGACACACCTTAGTGACTAAATTCAAAGGCCATCTTAGAATAGGCAAATGACAGTTGGCTTGCATGTTGGTGACTGCTGAGGCTTCATAGATCACAGCAATCATATAAGGAAAAATGGAGACTGTACATAAAAAATAAATAAATAAGTAGAGTTGCTAAAATCTCTTCACAGGACCACAGCAATTAAGTGAAAATAGCCTCATACTGTATATTAAAAAAAAAAAAAAAAAAAAAAAAATCTAAGACTGTGCAAGCAAATGATCATTTAAAGGTCACTCATAAAACAAGGTCTGCCTCTACCTCCAAGACTCAAACCATACAGCAACAGCAACAACCCCTTCAAACATGAGACCTATATCACTAGACCAACAAGTGTGGTAAATTGTAAGCAACAAAAATGTGCCTCTATACGTGGACAAACAGATGTAATGGTATCTTTCACATAAAGTTCCAATTAACACTAATGTATTTCACCTGTCATTCCTGTTTTTTTTTTTTTTTTTTTTTTTTTTTTTTTTTACCTCTGTCCAGTCAACAGCATAAAATTTTTGCTTCACCAATAACTAAAGAACAAATACATAATTACTGATAGTACTTTTTGATATATGAAGTTAATATAAGAAAGTGATATAGGTGGGGGTGCTCACCATCCACTCACTCGACGTAGTGCTGCTCTCAAGTGTCAGCCCTTTCAACTCCTCCATCCTTCTTTCCTTCCATCCTCTTCTGTCTTTCTTTACTTCATTCCTTCCCCGTCCTTCTGCTTACGGGTGACTTTACACTCCCTCTTCTGTCTTTCTTTCCTCTTCTTTCTGCCTGTGGGTGACTCTACACTGAGTGACAAGCCAAATGGTTTCCTGTACCCCAGGAAACATTTACCACGCTGGGTGGTAACTATATAACCATGTTTTGGCGCCTGGTGGTTTTGTGAGTAATTAAGGAGCTCCAATCAGATTAAGCCAATGAAGGTTTATTTCCAAGCGGTGGTTGGGGTTTACTGCTCACGTAATGCCATTCAGTGATGAGTGAGGCTGTTTACTCTCATCTTAAATGTCAGGACCAACTTGCTTAGCCCCAGGCTCCTACACTCCTCATGGGACAATGCAGGGCTGGATGATGGATGGATTTGCATGCAGAACTGTGCCACCACAAACAGTAAATGTGGGAGTAGCTTTGATTGGTTATTCTTTACTATCACACTGCCTGGTGTTCCCCCTGAGTGTCTTTTTCATTATACGTCAAAATTAATATTTCTCTACAACAGTTTACAATGGCAGTATAGGGTGTTTCAGTTGGCTATAAGCTATATTTAATGTATGGCTGGTTTTTAACTTGGGTTAGATAAAAGAATGGTAAAATAATTTTGCCCTTTCATATAACCATCAAGTCTGGGTATTTTGTTTTGCCTGCTGATATATCTCACACTGCACATTTACTCTCTATGAAGTATGATTACAAATGAATATTGATTTCCAATAAAATATTACCAGCGGGAGTAGGCTACTGACACTGTTTGATTCAGGTGATGTATGCCAACATGTTCAAAGACAAAGTGAAGTATTGTGGTGTAATGTGCAATATCCAATTATGTTGATATACATGAAATACAAGATGGGTATGACCAAGGGGAGACCATATAGACGCGCGAGTAGAGAATGAGCGATCGGGACAACATGGACATACGTCCCCAACCACCACATGCCCCTCTTCCCCTCAATGGAATCGACTAGAGGTACATCGCCCTGCCGCATTGCCCTCCACCTGGACCAGCACTCAACAGAATCGGGGCAGGATCTGTGTGCCGGCAGACTCCCCAAGTAGGACCGCGACAATGCCCACCGTGCTCGTTGAGGAAAGGACGCCCACCGTGCTCCTTTCACCTACTGCCTCCTGTAGGACCACAACAATGCCCACTGTGCTCGTCAAGTAAAGGACGCCCACCATGTGCTCCTTTCACTTACAGCCATCAGCAGGACCGTGACGACGCCCACCATGCTTGTCGGGGAGGGAATGCCCACCATGCTTCCCTCACCTGCAGCCCCTGCCTGGAGTAGGGCTGTGGCAATGCCCACCATGCTTCCCTCACCTGCAGCCCCTGCCTGGAGTAGGGCTGCAGCAATGCCCACCATGCTCACCGGGGAGAGGACGCCCACCGTGCTCCTGTGGCAATGCCCACCATGCTCACCGGGGAGAGGACGCCCACCGTGCTCCTGTGGCAATGCCCACCATGCTCACCGGGGAGAGGACGCCCACCTTGCTCCTGTGGCAATGCCCACCATGCTCACCGGGGAGAGAACGCCCACCTTGCTCCTCTCGCCTGCAGTCCCTGGGCTTAGCAGAACTGTGGCAGCACCCACCATGTCCGCTGGGGAGGCCCCGCCCACCGTTGGGCCTCATCTGCTGAACCCTCGGCACCTATAGAGAGCCACGACCCTTGCTCGCCTCACTCCTCCAGAGGACGAGTGGGTCGTGCCCCTGGCTCACCTCACTCCTCTAGGGGCAGAGCAGGCTCCCCCGTGGAGTCACTACAGGAAGGTGTCTGGAGTGGCCTTATGGTGAGTCCTGGAGTACACTCGATACAGCCAGCGCCCCTAAGTCACCAGTCACTGTCGGACTCCCGAAGGCAGAGAGACCGTAGGCAGCCGCTGTTGGACTCCTGACAAAGGCAAGACCGCAGGCACCAGGCGAATAGGGATGCCCCCAGGATTCCCAGCCGAGACCTCCCTAGACCAGCCGGCAAACTGTCCTCCACCAAGGGCAGGCACAAGGCAGTGCGCCTACTTGACCTGTTCTGCCCCAGCCCCGAGGGCCAACACACTGACAGAGGCCCCTTCAGTGAAAGGCCTCCCTCTACACCACCCAGCAGCCCTCACCGGACGATCAGGAATGAAATAGTGGTCCTGCACCCCTTCAGAGGGTGCAAACCTGACGAGACACCTCCCACACCTGGGCGCCACCTGCAGTTATCTTATCACCCTACCAGTCTGACTCAAATCCTTATACTCCCTGTAGTGTGTATAATCTATCATATTGTATTCCGCCACGTCATTATTCTTTGTGAGTAATATACTGTACGTGTAAGACTGGTTAGCCTGTGTTTTTAAGCCCTGTTCCTTTGGTTGCATGCCCTGGACCCGGTGTCCTATGCACGGAGTGACGTGCTGGAAGTTACCGTTTCGCTCAGTGCGCATGCGCCGAGTGGCCGTTTAGCTTCTGTTTTGAAAGTATCTGCATGTTATCTCAAATTTTGTGCCATTTATCAACAACACTGTATGAAATACATGTGTCAGGAAGATAGTTGGATGTCTTATCGACCTGTAGGTAACTATAGGTCGATATATGGATATATATAAAGATATATATGTATGTTACAGGCAGATTGTGAAAATAGTCATTTCGTGAATTAAGATTAGTTTACGTTCATTTAGGTTAGGTTGATCTAGAAGGTTAGAATAAGGTTAGGTTAGGTTTGGTTAATTTAGGCTTAACAGATAAGGGAAAGGTAACTTCCGGCATAAAGTCACTCCGTGCTGATGACACCGGTCTTAGAAAGAACCCAAGATCAGACCCACACACTCAGAGAGCAAGTTGATCTCTGAGTACATGGCATAACAATACATGTAGGTCAAATTACTTCAAGCAAAAGAATATAGCATCCTACATATCCAGAACTAAACACCATCTTGGGTAATAATTTAGAAAATTCACTGCTGTTAATACAGTATTCATGATGCTGTTCATCATCCATTCACCTTCAGGTGAGTATACAATGAGTAACAAGCCAAGTAGTAACCACATACCCAAATACTGGAGATGCCTTAATGTTTACCTAATTAAAGCACTCCTGGACGTGGTTCTTTGGGGTTTACATCTGAAAAATGGTTCGAGTTTACTACTCATATAATGTTACCCTGCCTGGTCACTTCCATTGCATGATGGAATTACCTAACCTAGTCATGGGCCCTTATACAATACTCTTTTTTTGGGGTAAGAGAAGATTAGATGAATGACAAACAAGAATATTTGATACTCATCTGTGAGCAAACTTCAAGGTGAATTCATGTTAGTACAATGCAGCATAATGTCAACTAACATTGGTAAAAGGCATTACCCATATTCACTGACCGTAATGAGTGTACAGTAAAGCATCCACCACTGGGCAAACCTTGGAATCCCCTGCAATGTTATCTCCACTGATAAGGCTAAGGTGACTTATTTATGGTACAAAATTAAGGTCCTTTCTGAAAACTAGATTATAGGTTGGAAAATTCCAATCACGGGGAAAAAAAAAAAAAAAAAAAAAAAAAGCTGTACATTATACTCAAAGACGGTGTTAGCCTTTATCCTAAACAGGCATTACCATAAGCGGGTAGTATTTGCTCTAGTTTATCTAATTAGAGGTCATACTCACATAAGACACCGGCAATACGCGCTCGAATGACTGGACCCAGCAGCCCAATTTTTGGCATGGAGACTCACATGACCTCCAATTCGGACATAGGCTATGTGAGGCTGACTTCCGAGGCCATTTGAGGCCACCAGTCGGAGGTCATTTGAGGTCACTGGTAATAAGAAACAAGTGTGCACAAATACTGTGCATTAGTCTATGAAAGCTGAAACAAAGTTCCTGGACCTCTTATAATCCCTCTTCAAAAGCATAACAAGTACACCCACGCACCAAAGTTTCTGTGCCCCCCCCCCCCTCAGTGGAAGGAGGTGGAAGTCAGGGTTAGAGAGAGGACAGGTGAACGGACAACCGTGAGTGGTAGTTTGGTACTGAGCTGTGAGGTAAATGGTGAGAAACCTAATGAAACTGGATTTGAAACAATTCCACGCCATTCACTTGCAAAACATTATGCGTTCATAACATACATAACATATATTATAACGTAGACTGCTATGTTATCATGGAGTCTTGTGAAACGTGGTCTAGACATGACCCATCTGTTTCATGTCATCATCATACAAATAAAGCAACGAGCCAGTTGTATATAAGCGGTGACTGGTAATTATCACTGCAGCGAGTCTGTCATCATCTCAACGAAGTGGACGGGTGGAACCAGGGGGTCTGTCTTCACCATCTCAACTAAGCAAAGTCAATCGACAACCCCAGGCTGAATCCAACAAGAATCTAACTCGCACCTCCAGGGAAAATGGCAGCTACGGTTAAGGGCCAGGTGCGATGATTCCACGTCCGGTGGAGCTATGGCTTCCTGACTCGTCGAGACACGGGGGATGATGTGTTCATCCACCGTTCAGCCATCGTCTCCCCCAACCCTGCCCACCCTCTGCCTTCTGTTACGGCTGGCGAGGCGGTTGAGTTTGTCAAGGGTCCTGCAGCTGCCTCTGTCACCTGCCCAGCAGGCCAGGCAGTGCAGGGTTTTCCTCATGCCCTACCCCGTCGTCAGCACCGTCCTCACCCTCAGTCTACTTCTCCGGCCTCCTCTGCCTCCACCATCTTCACTATGTGTGTGGAGGTTGCCAAGGCTTTCTCGGGGAGGGATATGGCAGTCCTTGCCAGGTGCCTGCCTGCCATCTTCCGGGTCAATGGGCTCCCTGCCATACCGGTACTAATCCCAGAGTTGTTTTCCTCCTCACCCAGGGTGCATAGGAGGCCTGGGAGGAGGTCCTCCCACTTTCGTCCTGGGTCCCCTGTGACCCCCGCGACCCCCACCACCTTGGTCCTGAGGGTGCTGCAGTTGCAACGAGGATCCAGTTGTCAGGGCGTGCTGTTTCCTGCCAGTCTGTCTCTCGACCCCTTTCTGAGGTGCCAGTGGAGGTCGGGGATGCTGCGCCCTCGTCACCCCCTGCGGATGAATCTACCTCCCCTGTGTCTCCTGTGGTGCCTACTGCCATGGCTCTTCTCCTGTGAGGCAGGCATCGGAGGGTTCCCAGCCCTCTGACTCAGCCCAGCAATTTACGTGGGGCGATTTTCCATTACTACCTCAGTCTGGCCTCGACCTTTTGGAGAGAACTGCAACATTACCGAGACTGTGCGCCTCTAGGATCTCACACAGAGAGGTTCTGCAAGGGGGACTATCAGACGGCTATGTTTTCCTTCACCGACTTCCGCCTGGGATCCCTCCAGGCTATCACCAACCCTGATGTGTATAGGATCCTGTCTTACACCCTTGAGGTCGTGCAGTCTCATATCTCTGATCATGACTCAGACTCTGCCTCTAGTTCTGCCACAGTTTGAGCCAGCCTTGAACCACCAGTCTAGCTGACATTGTTTCCTTTGTCATTGTCATGTTTCCTGCGTCCCTGTTTTGTGCATGGTGGACTCTGTACATATCTTTATCTGTATGTGTGTATTATGCTGTGGACTTTGTATATATGTCTCAATGTGTACAATAGACTATTTGGCTTAATGGCCACATTATGGCCAATAGCCATTAATTAAAAGAAAATAGAAAATAAAAAAATATCACTGCAGTGATAAGTTTTGTGAATGTTATTCCTGGATTATCTATAACTGTAATATAGAATTATTGTGGATTTAATGCTGCTTCCCACAGTAGCTGTGTGGATGGTTACGAATGTTAAAACTATTTCATGTGGATGAATAAGCCACATTGTGATGGGCAGCGGAGAGCATTCACCAATAATTAAATATAACCAGATGAAAATAAAAGCAAACAACACATAATATTATGAGATAACGAAGATGTAGCTGTGGTATCCTGCACCGCCTTGTTATCCAGGCCTTAACTGTTGCTTCACCTCATACGTGCATTATTTTCCTTCAATCTCTGCCTCTTCCATCACTCTTCCTGGTATCCTCTGCCGCGTGCCTTTATATTCCTTAGGGGGTTTCTAGTCGTCCGGTCTCGTAACCCCTACTGTATTACATTATTCGTCACCACTCCCATACAAACAACGTAACCACAAAACTGCTGACTCTGTTACTACCATTATTAGGCACTACCACTACTATCTAACTATGTCTTGTTACGGAACAGAGAAAGATAATGTACACTTTAAGTGAGAATACTAAAAATCACTACTGTCCCGTAAAGTTCCAGGTTCAAAACAAAAGAGTTAAGTAAAATTACAAGTTAAAGTTTAATGCTCAAACTAACAACAAAACATTCAGGACTCATAAGGATAATGTAATGGCAAAAAACAGGTTAAATATATGGTTAACTGCAATATCCTCTATTAACACGAAATTAGCAAGAGTAAATTTACCTAAGTCAGCCCTGATAAAATGAAAATACACTGGGTAATGCTCAGTTAATGCAAGATAAATTATTACAGATACAAAATATTATCAAAAATGACTGACAAAAAGAACCTTTACATAAATTAAAAAAAAAACTCACTAAGCCTACAAATCAACACCTTACGCTACACAGTACAAGGAAAAATGCAATAACAGTTATACTCAAATTACACAGCTGCTAGATGGTTGGAGACTTCCGGAGCACTCACAACAATAACTGTACAGGGGAGGACAGAGATGTGAACAAAATGAGGAGCAGATCTAAGTGGCAATGATGCAGAGACTGAGCTCATTATATAGGGGCCAGCAGAGCTTGATGCAACTTGTAAGAAGGACGCGCAAATGAAGCCATGGGGACAAAGAGTTGACAATCCCGCTCTGAACAACATAATGAACAACTTACTCTACTATAACGGTAGAAGGGGGGGACTGAGGCAGAACACGCTCGTGATCAAACATGCAGCATACTGTGCGTTAAAATTACACAAAGGATGATGAAATCATAGGCTATGTAACACCTCCCCACAAAGAAAAAGAAATTTACAAAGGAAATTTCTTATTACTCTAAAACAATCTGTATATGGCATTACAGAACATGCAAAAGTCTTTCCTAATGTTACAAAACATGAGATCTCCCTAGCACGTTCAGTCATAGGTACTTGCCAGTATCCCTTTAACAAATCAAACTTACTTATGTACCTAGCCTTTCCGATCTTGTCTATGCAATCTTCCACACGAGGGAGAGGGTAAGTGTCTGTTTTGGTTATCTGATTAACACGTCTGTAGTCAATGCAAAGCCGCTGTGACCCACCTGGCTTAGGGACTAGAGTGACAGGAGAACTCCACTCGCTCTGACAGGGCTCAATCATCTTGTGGTCCAACAGGTAGCCAAGCTCCTTCTGGATGAGAGGAACTTTCACTGGGTTCACACGGTAAGGAGGCACTTTAATTGGCTTTGCATCCCCAACATCGACATCATGCATCAACACAGTGGTTCTTCCTGGAGTGGCACGGAACACTTGCGGGTACTCCTGCAGTAATGCCGAAAACTCCTGCCTTTCCTTGGGAGGTAGATGAGAAAGCTTAGTCTGGAGATCATTCATGATATCAGGATTCTTCCCCAAACTATCACTCAGGCTCATGCTGCATAGGAGAGCTTCACTTGCAGACTCGGGTGGAACAGCTACAGTACAGACTGGATTATTTTCGTCCCGCCTGTGATATAACTTTAGCATGTTGATGTGACATAGTTGCTTGTTCATTCTACGATTTGGTGTGGCGATGACATAGTTGACATCACTGAGTTTCTTCTCCACGAAATAAGGACCACTGAACTTGGCTTGAAGAGGTTGCCCATGAACTGGTAGCAGAATCAAAACCTGATCTCCTGGCTGAAAGTGGCGTAACCTGGACTTCTTATCATACCAAGTCTTCATCTCCTGAGCAGCTCCTAAATTCTCTCTCGCCAACTGTAAAGCAGTGGACAGCCGTTCTTTGAACTTCATCACATACTCCAGCAGGTTGACGTCATCTTCCTCCGACAGCCAGCATTCCTTGAGTAGCTTAAGGGGTCCTCTTACTTCATGGTAGTTCAAAAGGTGAGAAGCCCAGTGATTCATTTGGAGATTCTCTTGCAGCAAATACAACGAATGGAAGACCTTTATCCCAGTCTTTCTGAAGTTCCAAACAGTATTTCTTGAGCATCGATTTGAGTGTTTGATGATATCTCTCCAACGCTCCTTGGGTCTGGGGATGGTAAGCTGAAGACGTGATCTGGGTGATGCCCAACTCTTTCAGAGACTGCTTGAAAACATTCGACATGAAATTACTTCCCCGGTCTGACTGTACCTCCTTGGGCAGACCAAACTTTGTGAAGAACCCTAGCATTTCCTTAACCACGTTCTTTGCTGAGATATTTCTAAGTGGAATGGCTTCAGGATAACGAGTAGCCATATCAATCAAGGTCAACACATAAGAAAATCCTGAAGAAGTCTTAGGAAGAGGGCCCACAATATCCACCAACACACGGGTGAAAGGCGCCTCAAAAGGAGGAATGGGAACTAGAGGTGCAACCTTTTCGGTCTGATTACACTTCCCCACAACTTGACAGGTGTGACAAGACTTACAATACCAGGAAACATCCCTGAAGATACCTGGCCAGTAGAAGTGTTTCAAAATGCGTGCCACAGTCTTCCTTACTCCAAGGTGTCCTGCCAAACTGGAATCATGAGCCACTCTAATGATATCCTGCCTACAAACACGAGGGATGACAACTTGAAGCACAACCTCCCATTCACAGTCGGCTGATGCTGTTGGGGGTCTCCACTTCCTCATAAGTACTCCTGATTTTATATAATAACAAGTAGAAGCACCAGCTAACTCTTCCTCACTGCAAGCAGAGTTAGCTAGACCTTTCAACTCAGGGTCAGCAACCTGCAACTCAACCAACTCTTGACGAGACAAATTATCAACACTACGGGGTACTGCCTCATCTGGTGAGTGGTCCAAATTAGCAAGAAAAGTGTCAGCTAGGATAACATCATCATCATCATTATCCTCTAAATCACCAGTAACTTTAGACTTAGCCCTAGTGACAGCACATGCAGGGAACACATCAGGGACATCACAATCCTGGGACGCAGCCACTGGCTCACTAGACAACTGAGGAGCTGGACACACTTGACTTCCACCAATATCATTTCCAAGTAAGAAAGTTACACCTGACATTGGGAGTGTCTCAACCAACCCTACCATAACGGAACCATTAACAAAACCAGACTCTAAATTCACTCTGCACAGAGGGACAGAGAAGTAATTATTCCCTACACCTTGTAAGATTACAGTTTCATCAGAGGAATTAACATTAGAGCCTAGAACACTGGTCAGCATAAGGGATTGGCAAGCACCTGTATCATGATATATTTTAACTGATTTCCTGTCATTACTGTCCAGAGGACTGACAAAACCATCAGACAGGAAATTAGCACATGAACTCTTGAGAGTGTCACCCACGTTACTGCTCAAAAGAGGAGCTCCATCATGAGAATTTAAGTTACCCCTCAAAGCAGGTTCAGTTAACTCAGTTAAGGAATTCTGGGAACTCTCAAGAGTGGACACTAGACCAATTGACTGAATATTTAAAGACTCCTTTTTGTTCACATCACGCTGTCTCCTGAAACATCTCTCCGTAGTATGACCAAGCTTACTACAATAAGTACATTTACTTTTCTGAAATCTAGAGGTGAAGCTGGTATTTACTTCCTGAGACACATCATCTTTATTCTCTTTCCTGTTACCTGTACTCTGAGTAGAGGCAACGTACTTACTCTCAGCTTTCCCTTTTTCTTTAGAATATCTCTTGTGAGTGAGAACATATTCATCAGCTGAAACTGCAGCATCAGACAAATTATCTACTCTTTTCTCATCAAGATATAGGCTTACATCTTTACTAATACACCTTTTGAAGTCCTCCAGCAAAATCATCTGCTTAAATTTACCAAAATCAGAATCCACATTCTTAGAATTTAACCACTGCTCTAACAGATCTTCTTTGATTTTTGCATACTCAACATGGGATTGCTTATCTTGCTTGTAAGTTGTCCTAAAATTTACTCTATAGGCTTCAGGAACAAGCTCATAGGCCTTAAGAATCAAGCTCTTAACTACATCATAATTATCAGATTGATCCTGAGGCAAAGATGCATAAGTTACTTGAGCTTTACCGGTGAGAACAGTTTGAAGGAGTACTGGCCAATACTCCTTGGGCCAGTTAAAACCTGTAGCTACCCTCTCAAACAACTGAAAATACTTGGTTAAATCAGATTCATTAAAAGGAGGGACAAGTTTAACATTTTTAGCCACATCAAAATCATCAGAGCTAGATGATCCAGTTCCACCTTGTTTCATGCGATACTCATGGTCTGCCTGAATCCTAGCAAGTTCAATTTGTGCCTGAGCCTGTATCTGTGCCTCTTGAATACGAGCATTTGCTTGAAATTCAGCCTCCTTAACACAAGCCTCCTTAGCCTGAGACTCAGCCTCCTTAGCACGTGCTTGAAATTCAGCTTCCTTCACACGAGCCTCTTGCAGGGCTAGCTGTAACTTAGCTAATTCAATCTGCGTTTGCTCATTTGGAGGAGTTACATTAAACAAGCTTTTATTAATCATGCCAACAATTTGATCTTTAGAATGATGAGAGTGAACTGCAATTCCCAATTGTTGAGCAACAAGCTTAAGTTCATTCTTTGTTCTGTTTTCTACATCACACACTGTTTGCACATTTGACAAAAAATCTTTGGCTTCATCAAGTGTAGTAATAGTAGACATCATGAATAAGTAACAGTCACAAAATATCGAGCAATATCCTTATGATAATATCCTGAACATCCTGATAAGAGGTCGCCAAATTTATGTTACGGAACAGAGAAAGATAATGTACACTTTAAGTGAGAATACTAAAAATCACTACTGTCCCGTAAAGTTCCAGGTTCAAAACAAAAGAGTTAAGTAAAATTACAAGTTAAAGTTTAATGCTCAAACTAACAACAAAACATTCAGGACTCATAAGGATAATGTAATAGCAAAAAACAGGTTAAATATATGGTTAACTGCAATATCCTCTATTAACACGAAATTAGCATGAGTAAATTTACCTAAGTCAGCCCTGATAAAATGAAAATACACTGGGTAATGCTCAGTTAATGCAAGATAAATTATTACAGATACAAAATATTATCAAAAATGACTGACAAAAAGAACTTTTACATAAATTACAAAAAAAAAACCACTAGGCCTACAAATCAACACCTTACGCTACACAGTACAAGGAAAAATGCAATAACAGTTATACTCAAATTACACAGCTGCTAGATGGTTGGAGACTTCCGGAGCACTCACAACACTAATTGTACAGGGGAGGACAGAGATGTGAACAAAATGAGGAGCAGATCTAAGTGGCAATGATGCAGAGACTGAGCTCATTATATAGGGGCCAGCAGAGCTTGATACAACTTGTAAGAAGGACGCGCAAATGAAGCCATGGGGACAAAGAGTTGACAATCTCCCTCTGAGCAACATAAAGAACGACTTACTTTACTATAATGGTAGAAGGGGGGGACTGAGGCAGAACACGCTCATGATCAAACATGCAGCATACTGTGCGTTAAAATTACACAAAGGATGATGAAATCATAGTCTATGTAACAGTCTATATACCTAGGCTGCTTCCCCCAAAGAACGGGAGGTGGCCAAAACAGGACGACACACTCCCAATTTACGTATCCACACACACACATTTATTTGTATCTTAGCCCCAGGGGTAGAATGGACAGATCCTCATCACACCACACCACACCGCACAAGGGTCGACTGCACAGTGCAATCAGCGATCCGCAGCAGGGTTTTTACCAAATGTTCCGTGCGAAGAATAAAGACAGGATAGGATCTCTCAGGACAGAATCAGGTAACATTACCAGTGAAGATAAAGAAACGTGCTCCATCCTAAATAATTATTTCGTATCAGTATTTACCAAGGAAAATCTATACGTGGTCCCTCAAGCAGTAAATATTTACGATGATAATGCGGACAATATTCTTAGTGAAATAATTATTAGTTAGGAGGACGTATTGAAAGAAATTAATAAATTAAAACCTTAAACATCGCCAGGTCCGGACGATAAATGTGCAAAAATTATCAAAGAAACCAAAGAAAATTTATATCAGCCATTTATAACGTGATTTAATCATTCTTTAAATTCTGAGGTGTGGAAGACCCCAAACGTAGTGCCAATTTTAAAAAGGGTGATAAAATAGCTGCGTCGAATTATCGTCCGATAAGCCTAACGTCAATATTAGAAAAAATGCTAGTGCCAATTATGGCAAATAAAATTAGGTAACACTTAAAAAGATTTAATTCTATAAATGAAAGTCAGCATGGATTCAAGGGAGGACGATCCTGCCTCACAGACTTGTCATTCTTCTTGGAGGTCTATGAGGCAGTAGATAACGATAAAACTTAAGATATTATTTATCTGGACTTTAGTAAAGCTTTTGATAGGATACCACACGAAAGGCTAGTTAGAAAGGTTCGAGCACACGGCATAGACGGCGATATCTTAAAATGCATAGAATCCTGGCTGAAAGGACGAAAGCAGAGAGTATTAATAAATGGAACAAAGTCGTATTGGGGATTAGTAACTAACGTTGTACTACAGGGATCAGTAGTCTGTCCCTTATTATTTATTATATATATATATGATGTAAATTTAGTGAATCACCAGTAGAATTAGCAATTTGCCAATGACACAAAAATAGGGCGTATCATTAACTCGAATGACGATTGATAATTTACAAAAGGGCCTTGATATATTATTCAAATGGTCTAAAAATTGTCAAATGGAATTTAACGTTTAAAAACGTAAAGTACTCAAAGTAGGCAAGACCATTGGAGATACTAAATACAACTTAGATAACAAAGAAATTAGTAAATCGTAATGCGAGAGAGATCTAAGAGTTATGGTTAGTAAAGACCTCAAACCAAGGCAACATTGTATTAATGCGAGAAATAAAACAAAGCGGGTCCTAGGATTTATTTCTCGAAGCTCGAGTAATAGGACATCTAAAGTAATATTGCGACTTAAACTAGCATTAGTTAGGAAGGCCACATTTAGACTACGTCGTGCAATTTTGGTGTCCGTACAATAGATTGGATACAGATTGCTTACAAAGTGTACAATGAAGATTGACAAAAATGATACATAATGGTCGGAACCTTTCATATGAAGACAAACTAAAAAGACTAAATCTGCCCTCACTAGACTACTTAATTGAGGTGTTTAAGTGGATGAAGGGAATAAATAAGGGGGATATTAGCAAGGTACTTAAAGTGAGCATACAGGATAGAACTAGACGTAATGGTTTCAAACTAGACAAAATCCGTGTTCATTAGGCAGCAGGTAGATATTGGTTTGGCAGCAGAGTAGTAGACGAATGGAAAAAGCTACCTAGTAATGAATTTGCTGTCTTCCATTGAGAGTTTGAAGCATAAGCTAGATTAGCTAGATCCGCTCCTCTCCCGGTGATGACTCAACGAGCTACCTGGACCTACTGTCTGACTTACTTCTTTTTCATTTCTGCAACATTCGCGGCCTTTCCTCTAACCTTCTCTCTGTTGTACACCACCTCTCCTCCTCTAAACCTCACCTTCTCCTCTTACCTTAGACTCAACTGTCTGAGGCAACTGACAGCAAACCTTTTTCTGTATCCTCCTACCTTCTCTATACTCATTTCAAAGCCCAGATCGGTTAATGCCCCAGCCCGCTGCTGGAAATACGTGTGTAGGTATTTCTTCATTGTCAGTGTTTGAGTGTGTGGAGCTGGGATTGTGCTGAAGAGGATCTGGTAATATGTGTGTAGTGTTTGTTTCGTGTCTAGTTGTCGTGTGTGTGTCTGTTATATAGTGACAGGATGTTGTGTGTTAGTTCAGGCTCCCATGTAGTATTGTGTACCTCTCATGTCAGGATATTCTCTAACAGGGAGGACTTTGGCTGTGAAAGTGGTATTGATTCAGCCAATGATGATGCACAGTGCGTTGCTTTGTATGGTTTGCAAGGTGATGCAGGGAGTGTTAGGTAGATGAGGGCCCATGTCAGGGAGGCATAGGACATCACTGATCTAATATATTGTTAGTAGAGGAGGAAGAGCGTTTCTTTTAGTCGATCAAATTTCCATACGTGCTCCCTACGTGTCAACAAGTGAGTTGGTGGAGGGTTAGTGCCTCTCCCCATAAAACCAATAGCTCAAAGTCAAATGGTCACCCCATACGGGATTATGGCGTCTGGCAATAGATAGATAGATAGATAGAGTTGTCTCTGTAATCGCCGTGGGTGTGTTGAACAGTGGCTTACCTAGGCAGTTTGGGGGGAAGGAAGTAAAAAAGAAAGGACGGGGCACCACACACCTTGCCAGATACTATGAGATGGATAGAAAGATAGATAGATAGATGGAGAGAGAGAGAGAATCATTCTGAAGGGGCAATTAGCAACCGGCAGGACAAAGGGCAGGAGTTGTAGCCCCTTTGATGATTCCCTGTGCATACCTCTGGCATTGAGTCTGGGGATGCTGCCTCTTGATGTCCTCTATGTGGTCCTTGAGTCCAGTGCCACGTATCGGTCCAAGGATCTTAGTAGAGGGGGAACGTGGCACTGGTATAATGCAAAGTGTGATGCTGTGGGTGTAGCTGTGCGTATGACTGCTGCTGGCGACGAGTGTAGTGGTGGTTTTGGCAGGAGCAAGTGTTAGCTTCTTGACCGATGCCTGAAGTGTGTTGGGGTAGTCTTGTTGCAGTGTGCAGTCTGTGTCTGCGATGTGGTTGTGTTGGTAATATCCTCTGCATTTTAGGCAATGTTTGTGGGGTGTAGGAATGACATGCATGTATAGGTTGAAAAGTGTGATTATAAAAGTATGGAGCCCCGTGGAACTCTGTTTGGGAAGCTTCGTGTTCGCGATGCCTTGCCCATTAAAGTACAACATGTGCTTGTCTACCGGATAAGTCGTTGACAAACCAGTGTTTGGTGTCGTTCCCCATGTTTGTGATACAGAGATTGGTGATTAGTTTGCGTCGGGGGATGGCATCAAAAACTTTTATGTTTTTTGTTGTAAGAACTAAGTGTTATGTTGTGTGTCCCACGGAGTTGATGCGGTAAGATGAGTGCTGTGTGAAGTTGGTTAGTACTGTAGGATGTTGTTTGGTGGACTGTAGTGCACTAAAGCCGTGTTGTGAGGGCGGAAAGGGAACATGAGGTGTGGCTTTGTTAAGAATTAAGCATTCATGTGCTGTGTTTTAGATGGCATGCCAAGTAGTGTCATGGGCCTGTACGGAGGAGGATGTGTTGAGTATGCATTGTTTTGAAATTAAATGTGGATAAGAGCAAAGTGAGTTTTGTTATTATTGTTATTATTTATTTATAAATTATTATTTTATTTTTATTTATTTATTTATTTATTTTTCAGAGAGAGAGGGTGACTCAATGTGACAGGATGGTGAATCGAAAGAAACCTGAATTGCTGAGGTAGGTAAGTATACCTAAGTAGCTGGGAACACTATAAGGGGTAAAAGTGCAAAGTAAATGGGAAGTAGAGTAGCTCGGGTAAGGAAAGTGGCAGGTGTGTGGAGTGTGTGGAGTAGTTAAGGATAAGGAATAATTATAGTGTTGGTGAACTCTGACCGTGTCCACCTCTTCACCATGTGAGCCACCATCCATGACTGGACTGGCACAAATTCTTGCAGCTGGAACACTCGCTGGTACACATTACCTTGGCCATAGTGGGATCAAAGTTGGTATTACTGTGGGTTTTCATTTACCCATTATCAAACACGTGCAACCTTTTCATATTTTCTATTGACATGAGCCGAACAGGGTAGTACTCCCGAGGGGAATGGGAATGCTGGTGATAGGGACAGCTGGAGCTCCTGTTTCACTAGCTATCTAACCATCCCCCTTTGCTGACCTTTTCAGTGTGACAGTAACATGGAGAGTAGACCAGCATACTCTCCCAAACATTTCCTCTAACTATCTATGCACTACACCACATGCACTTTACATTTCACACAACGTATCCCACTACGTTACAGGGGTTGGCGCCAGCAAGGGCATGCGGCCAGAAAACTTTGCCCCCGCTACCTAGTGGCGGACTTCTGGGGGGAGGCGTGGCGGGGGTTCCGCCAGCATAGATCATGGGTCCAGGGTGAGATGGGGCTCGGGCCTGTGCTAGAGGGTACAGGGCATTGCGGTTCCCAGGCTGCCGCTTCCGCCCAATAGAGAGGGGCCCGAACCTGGGAGTAGCGCCCCAGGAGGCTGCCCTGTCAGTCGGTGTATAATGGCGGGATAGTTGCAGTGCCAAGATGCGCTTGGAGGGTGTCCCTGCAGCTGTCCTGGCAGGGTGCCCCGAGGCCACTACTACAGCCACTGGTAAGCTGGTGGGCTAGGGGTCCCAGATCCATTGCCTGGACCTGGGATTGTGCAGTGAGTGGGACCTGTGCTGTGTCTGTCCCCATTTATTAATACTGAAGATGACAAAACAAAAAAGGTTTCAAAGCAAGCCTGAGGACAGTGAATCACCCATGGGGATGAGGGTGGGTTCATGGAATGTGGGAAGTTTGAGGGGAAGAGCAGGGGAAGTCGTTGAGGCATTCAGTAGAAGGTGGGTGGATGTGGCGTGTTTGCAGGAAGTCCGGTACAGGGGTGGATAAGCCAGAAAGATTGTTGGGAAGGACTGTTGCTATAAGTTGTTTTGGCAGGGGGGGAAAGACGGATATGGAGGTGTTGGTGTGATGGTTGCGGAGAAATGGGTGGAATATGTTATGAATGTTTTGAGAGCAAGAGATAGGATATTGGTAGTGAAAATTCTGTTGGGAAGAAAGATAGCTGTGATTATATCGGCATATGCTCCACAGGCAGGAATGGATGAATCAGAGAAAGATAGATTTTGGGATGATTTAATACATGTAGTGGGTGGTATGCGGGATGATGAGATAGTGATTTTGGGAGGGGACTTAAATGGTCATGTAGGTGAAGCAGCACAAGGTTATGAAGGAGTACATGGGGGATGTGCATATGGTCTAAGGAATGCAGAAGGGGAAAGGATACTCGAGTTTGGGGAGGCAACGGACATGATTGTGTGCAACACATATTTTAGGAAAAGAGACAGTAGGTTAATTACGTATGAGTCTGGGGGAAATAGCAGTCAGATAGATTATTTTCTGGTTAGGAGGGCCAATAGGAGGTTAGTGAGGGATGTTAAAGTTATAGGAAGTGAGGAGTGTGTGCAGCAGCACAAACTATTGATTTGTGATATGGTGCTTAAAGAACAAGTGATGAAAAAGAGGACTTATGTACCTAGGAGGAAAATATGGAAGCTGAAAAACCAAGTAGTAAGGGATGCCTTCTATAGCGAGTTGAGGAGAGTGGTGGCTGAACAGGGAGCTGTAGACAGAGGCGTTAATGAACAGTACAGAGCCCTCAAAAACAATTTCTTGAGAGTTACTGATGTAACATGCGGCTGGACAAGAGGACCACCAAGACATAAAGTAACTTGGTGGTGGGATGAGGGTGTAGAAGCTGCAATTAAGGAGAAAAGAAGGCTTTTCCGGGAATGGAAGAAGGGTGGTAGCAAAGAGGAATATTTGGCTGCCAAGAGTAGGGCTAGAAGAGAGGTATACAGGGCAAAGTCTGAGTCACAGAGACAATTACTTGATAACCTAAATCATGGGGAAAGGAAAAATATATTTAGGGTGGCAGGTCAGGTGAAGAGGGATAATCGGGATATCATAGGTGAGCAGTGTGTGAAGAATGATGAAGGAAGGGTAGTGGTGAACAGTGAGGATATTAAAGATGCATGGAGATAGCATTATAACCGGTTGTTGAATGAGGAGCTTGACTGAGACAGGGAAGGTTTGGATCCAGCAGATCCAGTGTCTGGCCCTTGGCCTTTGATTGATACTGCTACTGTGAGTGAGGCAATAAGCAGGATGAGGGTGGGGAAGGCAGCAGGTGTGTCTGGGTTGACTGCCGAAATGTTGAAGGCCTCAGGCGATATAGGGGTGAGTTTAGTCAATGACCTGATAAACAGGATTATTTATGAGTGTGTTGTCCCAGATGATTGGCTGAAGAGTGTAATTGTAAATGTGTATAAAGGGAAGGGTGATGCCCTGGAAAGAGGAAATTATAGAGGTATAAAGCTTTTAGATCAGATAATGAAGGTAATGGAGAGAGTTTTAGAAGGTATGATTAGAGAAAAAGTGAATATTGATGAGATGCAGTTTGGGTTTATGCCAGGTAGGGGGACCACTGATGCCATATTCATTGTTCGACAGCTTCAGGAAAAATATATTGGTAGAAGAAGGGATCTTTATTTTGTTTTTGTTGATTTGGAAAAGGCCTTTGACAGTCCCTAGAGAGGTGGTGAAGTGGACAATGAGAAAGCTTGGCTTGGAGGAGTGGCTGGTTAGGGTGGTTATGGCCATGTATGTGGGTGCTCACACCCAGGTGAGAGTGAATGGAGATTTGAGTGATGAGTTTTCCATGAATGTTGGTGTGCATCAGGGGTCAGTCTTGAGTCCCATGTTGTTTATCATGGTACTTGAAGCCCTTTCACGTGACTTTAGAAACGGACTCCCGTGGGAGTTGTTGTATGCTGATGATTTGGTGTTGATTGCAGAGAATGAAAGGGAGGCGGAGGAAAGGTTAAGGAAGTGGAGAGATGGTATGGGGCAAAAGGGTTTAAGGGTAAATGCAGATAAAACAAAAGTGATGATATCTAGGGTTGGTGGCGGTACTGTCAAAGACGAGGGAGAGTGGCCTTGTGCAGTTTGCCACAAGGGCGTGGGAAGTAATTCCATCTTGTGCAGTGTGTGTGATAAATGGGTGCATAAGAGATGTAGTGGTATCAGAGATAGACTGCGAGATAATGCTGATTTTATGTGTACGGTGTGCCGGGGTGAGCAGGTGGAGATCGTCAGACGTGAAAGGATTGAACTTGCTGGTGAATCTCTTGAGTGTGTGGAAGAGTTTTGTTATTTGGGAGACATGTTGTGTGCTGGAGGTGGGGCTGGAGCTAGCTCTGTGGCTAGGGTGAGAAGTGGTTGGAAGAAGTTCAGGGAGCTCTTGCCTCTCCTGACATTGAGAGGGCTCTCCCTACGTGCTAAGGGGTCTTTGTATGCAGCATGTGTTAGGAGTGTAATGCTGTATGGCAATGAGACCTGGGCAGTGAAGGAGGAAGACATTCGCCGGCTCAGAAGTACAGAAATGACAATGATTAGGTGTATGTGCAGTGCGTTCCTGCGTCCAAGGCCTGGAGGGGCTGGGTTTACAATGGAAGAGTTGAGAGGTAGGATGGGACTGGAGTGTATTGATGTTGTGATGAGGAGAGGTAGATTGAGGTGGTTTGGACATGTGGAGAGGATGGGGGATGATAATTGGGTGAGGAAGGTGAGAAGTGTTAATATTGGGGGTGGGGTTATGAGGGGTAGACCGAGAAAGACATGGGACGAGGTCATTAAGTGTGACCTTAGGGTTAAGGGACTGAACAGGGAGGCTGCAATGGATCGTGCAGCATGGAGAGCCGCCATTAGGTGACCAAGGCCGACACATGCAAGCATGTTGGAGCCTTTAAAAACGAAACGAAACGAAACGAAACGAAACATGAATCTTTCAGGGGTTCCTTGGTATTTTTCGTAGATTACCATAGCTACATTGTGGTAGTGATGGCGACCATCATCCACTCACATGATGTAGTGCTGCCTTCTTCTTCCCTCACGTCTATCATTCTTTTTCTGTGTCTGCCCTCCTCTCTTCCTATTTCAGCTATCTTTCCTCTTACTTTCTATTACTCTTCTTTCCTTTTTAGGTGGCTTTACACTGAGTGACATACCTATAATGTTTCCTGTAAGCCAGGAAACCATTTACAGCGGTGGGTGGTAACCATATAACCAACCCACACGTGTTCCCTACGTGCCAAACTGATAGGGTCTCACTGAAAATATGGAATTGATAAAAATGAGTTCTGGCACTTGGCTTCTTAGGTATGGCGGGCATCAGTTAGACAGCAGACGATGAAAGGTCCAAAATTCTCTGATGAACTTTCATTTAAAAAAAAATGTTCGTTCACCTCCAAACACGTATCCCGGTTGTACATACAAACTCGACCTGAGCAGCTTCAATGTCATAACTCGTTGCATTAATTTAGCACAAGGTCGGGCCACCTGGGGTCCTCGTAGAGTGACTGTTGACAGAGAGAAACTCCACAAGCCCAGGGATCATTGGCTGCCGTGTGAACTTAAATCCCACTTCATGACACAGTTGGACACAACAGGTCGTCACCAGACTGTGCACATATGTGTAGCTGGCACTAAGTCTGGGTGTGGGATATTCATTAGGGAGTATAAATCTTCCACACACTGTAATTTCAAAGACTCCTTGACTGTCTTTCTTCAGCATGGACAGAACTATATTCGACAGAAGAGGGACTAGGTTGTGTTGTGTCTTTATCAAAGGATGTTTATACTTCTTAGTGGACAATCAAGGAGCTCTGTACTAATTACTGTCTACTACTCCTGCAGACTGTGATAGTGTCAATAAATGTCTATCATTCATCCTGTGTACTGAAAGTGCAGGTCATAAAGGCCACTTCACATGGATTCCTTCCCATATAGGGATACTCTTCAACGAAAAGGCTGACTACCTAGCTCATAAAGGTCTACTCTTCAGATATAAATGATGATTATAGTTATACTACAGTCAAAAGTATGATCAGGTCTCTTGTTAGTCAAGGTATTACAAGACAGCTTCTTGATAGCATAGCAACTGCCGGCACTAGCTCTCTTCACTGTGTAAATGTGGCCCACAATACTCAAGTAACATATGGCCAAGGATATGGACTTTGACGCTCTTGTCATGGGACTGAGACTGGGTTATAAAAATTATTGGGAAATCACCAGAAAAGATCCAATACCAAGTGCAGTTTGTGGGGCTCCTGCGGCACACACACTGCATCATTACTTAATGGAATGTCCACTAACTGCTAAGTACTGAAAACCACTTTCAACACTGAACGAATCACATGGCTAATCAATGAAAATCTGTTACTTCCTATTCTCCGTGAATATCCAGAATTTGTACCACAGTACTAAAAAGCACTACATTCAAACGTGGATATTTACGCATACAAACACTTGCAATCCTTCAATCTATCTTACACCAACAGTGTTATGCAGCGTACTCTGGGCCCCGACTTCTCGGGGTCCAGGTTGGGTGCAGCCTTGGGTTCTTTGTTTCCGATCAGGTCAGAATATACAGTCAAGGAAGGGAAGTCTATACGCGACTGGTCAAAGGCACACGCATATATTAACTGTCATAAGGTCGACTTAAAAAGTACCTTCTTTCATAAGGCTTTACTTAGCAAGAAACACAGGTAGGTGTTTACCCAGATACAACCAGGATCTATCTGACTAACATGCTAAAAGACTTTAGACATAAGCTTCGGAACACGAAGCATAAGGCCCTAAACAAATCGAACAAAGAACTCAGAAACAGTCATAACGAATCCAACCCTTTTGAAAATGAAGCATTCACAGTAAACTCCAGTTTTATACCACATTCACCCCATCTAATAAAGTTTCAAGCAAATATTTAGTACAACTCAGTTCAATAAATAAATCTATTTACACAATTATATATACAAATATTGGCATACAAATCTAATTAGTAGTAAGTAAGCCTATCTACAGGTTTAATTCTGGTAGAACGACGAACAGGTTCTGGCATGCTAGAAGTAGGCTGTTCGTCGGGAACCAGGGAAGCCTGTTGGGGAGAGAGCATCCTTCTCTGGTGATGTCTGGAGATCTGGCACAGAGTCAAACGAACCCTGGGCAGTAGGTTGGTTCCTTGAAGGCTGATCAGTCAGAGGGGGTAGAGACTCTTCAGAGGGCACCAGAGCCTTAAGGGAAGGTGCCAGGTCCCTTGTGGAGACAGTAGTTTCCCTCCCGTCAAAATAGCGGACCCGGGCATAGTGAGGGGTGGCATTCACAAGGTCGACAGGGTCCACCAGAGGATCAGTAGACTAACGGACAAACTTGCACAAGAGAACAGGCCCAGGGAAGGAAAGCCAGGTTGGTAGAGAGTAACCATTACAGGATTTCCTGGGGTAAGTCAAGTCTTTCATGAGGGGTTTATGATTAGTGGCAGTGCAAAGAAGAGATCTGATAGAATGAAGAACACTGTCTAGTACTAGTTCCCAGCGAGTCTCGGAAAGATTGCGGGATCTAAGAGCCAAACGCACAGCTCTCCATACAGTCCCATTCTCCCTCTCGCACTGACCATTACCCTGAGGATAATAAGGGGTGGAATGAGTCATAGCTACACCTTGTTCCATGAGAAAACTAGAAACTTCCTAGGTTACAAACTGCGGTCCCCTGTCAGAGTGGACAGAGGAAGGGCAACCAAACAGAGAAAACAGTTTCAGAAGACAAGATATTACAGTTCGAGCAGATATGTCTGGACAAGGAAATGCAAAAGGATATCTAGAGTATTCATCTACCATAACCAGAAGATATTTGTTGCAAGTAGAGGAAGGCTTAGGACCCATAAAATCAATAGAGATACGATCGAAGGGATGCATAGCATGAATGAGATGAGCTGAGGGTGGTCTGAAAAACTTTGATTTCAGTTCAGAACAGACAGAGCATTGTGAACAAACTCTTTTCACATCCTCTAATGAGTAAGCCAGATTTTTAGTCCTCACAGAGTGGTATAGTCTAGTTACACCAGGATGACAAAGTGATCTGTGGATCTCTTTTAGGGAAACAAAGCGAGAATTAGAGGTGGCACTGCAAACACGGGAAAGAGTATCACATGGAATATTCTCAACTCCGGGTCGATATTTGATATCATACAGGTATTCAGAGAGTTCCAGTCGCCACTGCAAGATCTTGTCATTCTTAATTTTGGACGAGTGATGAGAGTTGAACATGAAAGATACTGCCTGCTGATCAGTCACAACAGTGAACCTTCTACCAATTAGAAATATTCTCCACTTACGTACTGCTTCAATGATAGCAGTAGCTTCTCTTTCCACGGCAGACAGGAGCCTTTCAGAGCTAGTCAGAGCTAGAAAAAAGCTAGCGGACGACCCTGCTGAGAAAGAGTGGCAGCCAAAGAAGTAGCAGAAGCATCAGAGTCAACCTGTAATGGCAAAGTCTCATCAAATGCATCCACAGACGCTTTGCAAATCTCGTCTTTCAAGGAATTGAAGCACCGAGTTGCATAGGAGTCCAAGGGAAAAGACCGAGTTTAAGAGATGTAGAATACGAGTAGAATAATTGGGAATCCAGAGTGAATAATATGAGAAGAGGCCCAAAGCACGGTTGAGGGAGGCAGAATCTGAAGGGACATGCAAGTTCCTCAGGGAAGAGAGACGTTCAGAGTCAGGGCGTAGAGTTCCTGTTAGATATACAGTATCCTAGGTAATTTATTTGAGTCAAGTTGTACTGGCATTTGGCCTCATTCAAAGTAAGATTATACTTAGAAGCAACTTCCATGAAGCGCTCAAGATTACGATCATGATCCTTTTGCCCAAATCCACAGATTATAACATCATCAATATAAGCGTAAGTTGCTTCCAGGTTATTATCTGTAATCAAAGTAGTAATCACATGCTGGAAACCAGCCACCGCATTAGTCAGACCAAATGGGATCCTAGTGTTCTGAAATAATTGCCCATCAGCCTCAAAAGCAGTGTACATTTTCTCTTCATCCCTGAGGGGAACCTGGTAATAAACACTTTTAAGATCAAGCTTGCTGAACACCTTATACCTTGCCATTTTATGGACCAAGTCATTAATGCGAGGAATTGGGAAAGCGTCTAGTAGTGTAAAACGATTTATAGTCCTAGAATAGTCAACTACCATGCGGCGCTTATGGCGATCATCCCTAGTTACTAAAACCTGAGCTCTCCAGGGAGATTGGCTCTTAATTATCCCTTCACGAAGCAAGGACTGAACTTCCTCGTGAATGAAATCCTCATCAGACTTAGAGAACCTACGAGTTTGAGTTGAGACAGGCTTACAATTAAAGGTCAAGTTAGGGAACAGGGAAGGAGGATCCAAGGACAGACAAGCAGCTCCACAAACAGTTCGTTTAGGTCTAGGTCCATGAAGGTCAGATTCAACTGATTTATGCATCTTCATAAAGTCTTTTCCTAGAATTACTTTAGCACACAGATGAGGAAGGACAGACAATTTAGATTTTGAATACTCATTTCCAAGTCCATTAAGGTTAACAGTACAATGTCCCACGGTATCTGAGGATAGGGATGAAGATGCCATTGTTACGGTTGCCCTAGAAGGGGTAATGTTCAGGTGCAGTTGTTCAGCTACCTCAGCTTGCATAAAACTAGCATCACTACCACTATCAATTAGTGCATACATATTGACATTATTAACCGTAGAACAGCATGGTTGTTTGAAGGAAGCAGCATCCTCTTTAACCGGGTCCATAGTTGAGGCAGAAGAGCCACAGGGTGGAGTAGGTGCATTCTCTTTAACCGGGTCCGTAGTTGCAGCAGAAGAGCCACAGGGTGGAGTAGGTGCATTCTCTTTAACCGGGTCCGTAGTTGCAGCAGAAGAGCCACAGGGTGGAGTAGGTGCATTCTCTTTAACAGGGTCCATAGTTGAGGCAGAAGAGCCACAGGGTGGAGTAGGTGCATTCTCTTTAACAGGGTCCGTAGTTGAGGCAGGAGAGCCACAGGGTGGAGTAGGTGCATGCTCTTTAACCGGGTCCGTAGTTGCAGCAGAAGAGCCACAGGGTGGAGTAGGTGCATTCTCTTTAACCGGGTCCATAGTTGAGGCAGAAGAGCCACAGGGTGGAGTAGGTGCATTCTCTTTAACCGGGTCCATAGTTGAGGCAGGAGAGCCACAGGATGGAGTAGGTGCATTCTCTTTAACCGGGTCCATAGTTGAGGCAGAAGAGCCACAGGGTGGAGTAGGTGCATTCTCTTTAACAGGGTCCGTAGTTGCAGCAGAAGAGCCACAGGGTGGAGTAGGTGCATTCTCTTTAACCGGGGCCGTAGTTGCAGCAGAAGAGCCACAGGGTGGAGTAGGTGCAGTCGACCCGTTGGGTGGAGTAGAAACAGTAGGTACTGTAGCCAAAATGGTAGCTACGTATTCACTCTTCGCTCTGTCCTCTGTCCCTCCAAGATTTACATACACCGGCAAAATGACCCCTCTTACCGCATTTGTAGCATACAACGGTCCGAGCAGGACATCGAGCTCGAGAGTGACGGGACCGACCACAAAAAAAACATAAGGGTTTGGAGGCAGCAGCTGTCTCTATATATTCAGCAGCTTCTAGGCAGGGACAGGACGAATTAACTTCATTAGGAGAAGTCAAGGCGTCCATTGTAGCCGAATAGTTTTCATGGAGTTGAGGAATAACATACACTTCGGCATTCCTCCGAGCCAAGTACAAACTTCGTGCAAGCTGCACAGCTTCATATAGAGTTAGAGATTCTTTCTCCAAGCGTCGCTGATGAATCAGGTGAAGTGAGACAAGAGATAAAAGCATCACGAATGGCTTCCTGGGTATAAGTATCAGCAGTCACAGCCTTAAACTCACATTCCTTGGATAGCAGCTTCAGCGACTGTAGAAACTGGTCTAAGGATTCACTGGGTAGCTGTTTCCGTGTGGAGAGCCGGAGAGCTGATGCCGAGCAAAGATGACGTTTGTAAGTTTCACGTAAACAACCTTCAGTACCTCAATAGCTTCAGTGTAGGTCTTGCAATCAGCAATATGAATATAGACTGAAGGGGACACGTAGTTAAAGAGGAGCTTGAACTTGTCTGGTGCAGTGTCGCCACTCACGGATTCGAGGAAATTAGTGAAGGTGCAGAACCAATGTTTCCACTGAGCCGGGGTAGTATCTGGAGTTCCCTTGAAACACTCAGGTCGTAGCAACTTCTCCATATTCAGTAACTTGGTCTCGGTGTCGGCAGTGAATAAAAGATTTTTCTTGCTAAGTAAATTCTCATAAGGTCGACTTAAAAAGAACCTTCTTTCATAAGGCTTTACTTAGCAAGAAACACAGGTAGGTGTTTACCCAGATACAACCAGGATCTATCTGACTAACATGCTAAAAGACTTTAAGCATAAGCTTCGGAACACGAAGCATAAGGCCCTAAACAAATCGAACAAAGAACTCAGAAACAGTCATAATGAATCCAACCCTTTTGAAAATGAAGCATTCACAGCAAACCCCAGTTTTATACCACATTAACAATAATCAGTTACACAATACAGTCCGTGCCCAAACCTAAATGATACAGAATATTAATATGACACAGAAGACTATATCTTACAGTAAATAGCTCCACCTAGTTCATACAGAGTTCGACCAACACATAAAGAGATAAGTCTCTACTCATACAGAACAATTCCCACACAGTAATACACATATCTCTCATACAGTATACCAGGTGTGTCCTGTTCCCGTACGTATGAAACTCCCAATACAGTCTATTTCAGTACACACAGCGCGTGACATGGACGGAAGTATATTCTTATTCCAATACACATTCGCGTGACATAGACGGCACCTTATATTAATTATACGCATCCGCGTGACATGGACGATATCCTAGCTACCTTAAGTTATGCCCACGTGACAGTGGCTGGGGAATGGCTGGGAGAAGGAGGGAGGTGAGAAGACAGGAAGAAATCTGTAGGATAGAAGTTGTGGAAGCAATGAAGAAAGTTAAATCGGGGAAAGCACCAGGAATTGATGGAGTGTGTGGTGAAATGCTGAAGCATGGGGGAGAGATAGTAGTAGAATGGATGTGGAAGATGTGCAGATTAGCCTGGGAGGAAGGTAGAGTCCCGGAGGATTGGAAGTCAGGTATAATTATTCCCTTGTACAAAGGAAAAGGGGAAAAAGAAGTGTGTGGTAATCATAGGGGCATTTGTCTTCTTAGTATAATAGGAAAAGTGTATGGTAGGATACTTATTGACAGAGTTAGAGAAAGAACAGAGAAATTAGTTGGAGAAGAACAGGGAGGCTTTAGGAAGGGAAGAGGTTGCGTAGATCAGATATTCATTCTTAGATCTTTAGTGGAAAAGTTTCTAGAGAAGGGAAAGACGTTGTACGCGGCTTTCACGGATTTGGAGAAAGCATATGACAGGGTGGATAGACAAGGATTGTGGAAAGTGTTAAGAATATATGGAGCAGATGGGAAGTTGTTGAATGCTGTGAAGAGTATGTACGATGGTGCGAAGGCTCCAGTGCGTGTGGATGGTGAACTAATGAATTTTTCTCTTTGAAAGTTGGGTTGAAACAGGGATGTGTCATGTCTCCATGGTTGTTCAATCTGTACATGGATGGGGTAATAAAAGAGGTACAAGGTAGGGTAGTGGATGTTGGAGTGGCCCTGGTGAGAGAGGATAGTGTTTGGAAACTCCCTGTACTGTTGTTTGCAGATGATACGGGTATTGTGTTGTTGAGTGAAGATGAAGGGGAGCTGCAAGGCTTGGTGGATGAGTTTGGGAGAGTGTGTAAGAAACGGAATCTAAATCTAAAGGTGAATGTAGGGAAGAGTAAAGTGATGGTCTTTGAGGGAGGTGAAGTCAGTGAATGTACTCGTACAGCGAGGTTGGATGGTGAGGAATTGGAAAATGTGAGTACGTTTAAGTACTTGGGTAGTGTGATGAGTAAGGATGGAGGTTTGGAGGGTGAAGTGCTTGAAAGGGAAGAAAGGTTGCTGGTTCTTTGAATGCAGTGATAAGAAACAGGGAAGTGAGCATGGAAGTGAAAAAGTTACTACATGACTGTATTGTGATACCAACTCTAACGTATGGAAGTGAAGCTTGGACGTTGTTGGAAGGACACAAGTCAAGAGTGAGAGCAGTGGAAATGAGTTATTTAAGAGGAGCCTGTGGAGTCACATGGAGAGACAGGCTGATGAATGAGAATATAAAGGAGCATTGTGGTGTGGATGTGGATGTGATAGGAAGCATTATGAGGAACACACTGAGGTGGTTTGGCCATGTGGAGAGGATGGAGGGTGAAAGACTGACGAAGAGAGTGTATGTGAGTGAGGTGGAGGGGGGAAGAGGGAGGGGGAGGTCGAGGATGAGATGGAGGGATGGGGTGGACAGGTATATGAGAGGGGGGGTGTGAGTTGGGAGCAGGGCAGTGAAATGGCAGGGGACAGGGCGACTTGAAGGCGATTTGTTTGTGGCCACCCCAAAAGGGATTGAGGCGTCTGGCAATAGATAGATAGATAGACAGGGAACAGAAGAATATACCACTTATTTATCTACTCGTGTAACAGGGACGGAGGGGAACTATTGTTACACAGTGTCTCTATGTAGGCTAGTCACAGTGACTATACTTTAAGTGTATGCACTCAGTGTATACAGAATCAGACTAGTCAACGGGAGATGGGTATACGACAATTACGGGGGCAGGAGGGCACGGCACTGGTGCTTACAGGGAGTTCGTTGCGTATTGCTCTGGGAGGGATTTACACTCGGGAACAGCCCAGGACCTCTCGCCTCGTACCAATATAAGTAGTCAATGTGGATTTCCCCTGGGGTAGCAAGTTCACTGGTCTAGCAAGAGGGGGAGAGGGGGGGTTAGCACTGGGGACACTGGGAGGGGGTCTGTTTCACTGGGGATCGTGTCTTCACATTACTAGGGGACAAAACAATAACCTCAGGGTCTTTCTGTTCATGGGTACAGGTGGAGAGGGGTGCTAGGGCATGCCGGGGAGGAAGCCCCTACACCGGTAGCAGCAGGTGATGGCCGGGAATCGGGGGCGGGCCGTCAGGAATATATTCTGGGTGTAGGTCGTCATCAAGATCCCCACAGGCCCAACAGGAGCTGATGGGCGGTCTGGTGGGCGGCCCTCTTTCTGTAGGGGCCCTGGGCTAGATGGGGCCCTTGGGGCTAGGGCCAAATAGGGCCAGGAGGTGCACAGCACAGCACTGGCCCTTTGTCATGGTCAGAGTCCTAGGGACGGACCTGGCTAGGCCCGGGCTGAGGGTCGGCTGCAGGACAGGCGGGGCCTAACGGGGCTGCAGTCCTGTCTTGCAGGGGAGGCCGTCAGGGGCTGGCTGTGGACCCCTACGCTGGGAAGGGTCCAGCGGCTATGGCGGGCATCAGAGGTGTTCCGTCTGCTCTGGGGACTGCGGCCTCGCCTGTGGGAGGAGGCCATCAGGGGTGGACTGCGGCCTCTCGCTCTGAGAGGGTCCGGCAGCGCCTGTGGGTGGTGAAGGAGGAGCCGCAGCAACAGGACACCTGGCTTAGTGATCGTCTTGCCCTGGCTGGTCTCTGGCGAGGTACCTGCGGGGGAGCAGTTCCCACTCTCTGGGGGGGAGGGGTGGGGAGAGGGGCGCCTAGCTCCACCACAGGAAGGGCGGGCTGAGCAAGAGGCATCACCCTTAGTAGGAACTCCAGAGGTCATGGATGGGGAGCAACCGGTGGCCTGCTCCCCGACTTGGCGGGCCTGACAGTCCCTGCCGGAACTCTGGATCAGGGCATGAGAGGGAGACCCGGTGGGTGCTCCTTTGGCCAGACAGACCAGAGATTTTTCTTAGTGAAAAACTGGCCAAAGGCAGTGTAATAACTGCATGTCTTTGAGTAAATGTTATCTCTTTTCGTGCGTGTTGATAGAAACATTTAAAAGACCTTACTGGCTTACTCCGTCTTCCCGCTTTCTGTCGTCGTCCATAGAGACATTGGAAACGGAAATAAACGACTTTAAATTATTCCCTGGTATTGTAACGGAAATTATTTTATAAGTAATAATTACTAATTTTTATTGTTTATTGAAGCTCCCTTTTGTTCAGTCTCACGCTACTAAAAATTATTGCGTGTTACCATATTAGACTTGAACTCCGCAAATTATTCCTGACTGTCCCTGAGCGATAGTTGTGAAATTTCAATTAGTTCCGTTTAGGATCTCCTATTATCGTAACTAACGAACGGCTTCCTGCAATTTTGAAATATGCAGGTACTTTGGCATTGCTTTATTGTTTTTTGTAACAGTTTTACGTATTAGGTTTCACCTCGTGAATATATAAGGAAGAGTATGTGCACTGTCGCTGACCGAAAATTTCTGGATACTCCGCCGTCACTTCTTAGGCGACTGTACACAATATATGAAGAGCTAACAGTAGTGAAGATATGACACAGAGAAAGAGTGTGGTAGTGTTGAAGTGTGTTTGTGCCTACGTTACCTGACCATAGTCGCTAACAAATATACTGCTCAACCCAGTGTAGGAGAAAAACGCTACTGTGTACCAATGTAGCACGTATACTAACATTGTTAAATATACGAACAACTAAATGTAGTCAAGATAGAGTAGTGAAGATTTGAAACGGGAAGACAGTGAAGTTGCCCATCATTCACCGACCCTAGGCCAGAGAGGTGTCTTCACCCCCATTGAGGTCTGTAGTAACACATCTTGAAAATGACTTTTTTCCTAGGAACTTTGTTAGGATTATTATTAAACACTTCGTTAAGTAATGCGTACATTTGCCCAAATTGAGCGTATGGATGAAACTGCAGAATTTTGGCTAATGACAATATGAACATAAGGAAATACAACATATCTCAAAATACACTATAGTACGTACTGACATTGGTTACAATTTGTAGAACGATACTGTGTTTAGAGTGCCCATATTCCAAATGAAATAAAAATATATATAATTCTGTCAACCACTAAAAGAATAACAAGAACTAAATACCATGACTTCGTTGTACTATAATTTACTTTTATATTTTTTTTAGAGTTGGGATTAAGTTTTCTGTTGGTAATAATTATATGCTACCTTTTCATATAATTATTATTTAGATTCTTCAGTCCTTTAAAGCAAAATAATGCTGATTTGGGACGGGGGGGGGGGTGCTAAGCATTTTATCCACATGGTCCCTCTCATGTGTATATCACAGCAGCCGAGCCGCCGATGCGTCAGTCTGGGATCAGCTTTTCATGTGGTAGGTCGTACTTAATTAATATTCGTCGACCGGCCTCGTAAGCTATTTCAGTTCTTTTCTCATTACCTTTAAATTTACACTATCATTATGAGTGGTGAGTGTGAGATCGATGTAAGTAACTTTGGTGAGGAAATGCCCCAAAGTGAGCGATGGAGAAAAATGTTAAAATTGTTCATCCGTGCAGTATGGCATATAACCCAATTTGTGTTTCTCATTTTAGGATTTATTTTTGATGGTTTTCTGCTGAACACCGTCCTGCCCAGGTATAATAGTCTTACAGTGTACAGCTCGGTTTATTGCCAAATTTTATTTCTCCTATTATCAGACGTATTCTTCTTTATAATTTGGTTTGCATTGTATTTTATAACAACTCCAAGTTTCATAATATTTTATTTCGTGATAAAAATTGGCGTAGGGGTCCTGATGATGTGCAGTATGACTTGGCTTGTGAAGACGTTGTTTTATTATGAAGTGTTGGTCACACTGGGGTCCATGGGCATGATCAGAGAGGTGCAGCTCCATGAAGTCCAGTCGGATTTAGGATGGGCCCTGGCGATATTCTGGCATTTTTTGAAACACTGGTGCGTGTGTTGGTATATTTATGTGTGTTATAGAAAGCAGTTTGAGGAGGTGGAGGAAAAAATGTAGGGGTGGTTGGAAAGGTTAAGGAATTGGTATCACAGTAGGAAGGGCCAGGAAGAGCAGCAAGGGAACCCAGTTTGAATTGGTAGTGAAATGGGTCAGAGGATGTTGTAAGGATTGGAAGGCTAAGGAATTGGTATCACAGGAGGAAGGGCCAGGAAGAGCAGCAAGAGAACCAGGTTTGAATTGGTAGTGAAATGGGTCAGAGGATGTTGTAAGGATTGGAAGGCTAAGGAATTGGTATCACAGGAGGAAGGGCCAGGAAGAGGAACAAGAAGATGGTTTGAGTTGGTAACAGGACTGGAGCAAAGGGTTGATGGTTTCAGGTTCTTGGTCATAATTTTTTGGTCTTCAATTGTTTGGTTGTTTTCTTAAGCCATTTTAATCCATGTTTGGCGGTGTTTTTATGCTTCTGGCTTGTATTTTTCACAAAACTGGATTTACTTTTTGGCTCTTGTCAAAATTGGTGGGTGGGGGGCAAAATCCGACTGTCACTTCCTCGTAGTGCCTCCTGGGTAATGCCAACGACAGCGGTGATTCCCACGATAGCAAGTCTTGGAATGGATTAGTATTTGCTTGTGTTTAATTAGCAGTCTTGGAATGGATTAGTATTTGCTTGTGTTTAATTAGCAGTCGTGGGATGGATTAGTATTTGCTTGTGTTTAATTAGCAGTCGTGGGATGGATTAGTATTTGCTTGTGTTTAATTAGCAGTCGTGGGATGGATTAGTATTTGCTTGTGTTTAATTAGCAGTCGTGGGATGAATCTTGCCTATTTCATCCAGTCCCACAAATTTCCTCCTTTGATCGTCTATTTTATCGCCATATCCCATCTGTTTCCTCCCCTGATCTCACCTATTTCCTCCCTTGGTCTCATCTATTTCCTCCCCTGATCTCACCTATTTCCTCCCTTGATCTCATCTTTCCTCCCCTGATCTCATCTATTTCCTCCCTTGATCTTATCTGTTTCCTTGCCTGATCTCACCTATTTCCTCCCTTGATCTCATCTTTTCTCCCCTGATCTCATCTATTTCCTCCCTTGATCTTATCTGTTTCCTTCCCTGATCTCACCTATTTCCTCCCTTGATCTCATCAGTTTCCTCCCCTGATCTCATCTATTTCCTCCCTTGATCTTATCTGTTTCCTTCCCTGATCTCACCTATTTCCTCCCTTGATCTCATCTTTCCTCCCCTGATCTCATCTATTTCCTCCCTTGATCTTATCTGTTTCCTTGCCTGATCTCACCTATTTCCTCCCTTGATCTCATCTTTCCTCCCCTGATCTCATCTATTTCCTCCCTTGATCTTATCTGTTTCCTTGCCTGATCTCACCTATTTCCTCCCTTGATCTCATCTTTCCTCCCCTGATCTCATCTATTTCCTCTCATGATCTCATCTATTTCCTCCCATGATCTCATCAGTTTCCTCCCCTGATCTCACCTATTTCCTCCCTTGATCTCATCTTTCCTCCCCTGATCTCATCTATTTCCTCCCTTGATCTTCTCTGTTTCCTTGCCTGGTCTCCTCTGTTTCCACCCCAGATCTGGTCATTTCCACCCCTGATGTTATTTCCTCCCCAGATATCTTCAGTTTCCACCCTTGATCTCATTATTTCCCTGCCCTACATTGCCTATTCTCCCGCTGATCTCGTCCATTTCCTCACCTGATCTTGACCATTTCCTCCCCCCATCGTAACTTATATTCCATTAAGGGAAAATGTAATATTTTTTCTCAGGTAATCCATAAGGAGATGTAGAACTACCTTATTTTGCAGTTTTCTTTTTTTTCTCTTTTTACCTTAGCTCTTCATGTTTTTATATTGTTTATTGAGTGCGTTTAATGTTTTTTCTTTTAAAAGTGAAGTTTTAAAATGCAGTGTTTGCTTACAGTACAATCCTGATGGTGCTGAGGACAGAGATGCCATCTTAGAACACCATTTTTTAAATAAAATTACCCATATCTTTGCTTATTTACGCTATACTGTACAACTAAATTAATTTTTCGTAACAACGCAAACTTATTTATCCTATCCCAACTGAACCCAACCTAACCTGTTTTATGCTAACCTAACTAAACTTTACCTAATCTAACCTATCCCTTGAGTAATCATATTTCCCATGTTTATTGATGGGGCCTTATCATACTCGAAAAAGCAGTTCTGTACACCTTTACAAAGTCACTGAATCAGTTAACTGGTAAGTAATAATTTCTGTTGATTTTTAAGAAGTGGTCCTGTCTCCTTAAGGATTACCTTTACTCTGTGTGCCTTTCAAAACACCCATCCCAGTGCCCTTCAAAACACCCATCCCAGTGCCCTTCAAAACACCCATCCCAGTGCCCTTCAAAACACCCATCCCAGTGCCTTTCAAAACACCCATCCCAGTGCCTTTCAAAACACCCATCCCAGTGCCCTTCAAAACACCCATCCCAGTGCCCTTCAAAACACCCATCCCAGTGCCTTTCAAAACACCCATCCCAGTGCCCTTCAAAACACCCATCCCAGTGCCTTTCAAAACACCCATCCCAGTGCCCTTCAAAACACCCATCCCAGTGCCTTTCAAAACACCCATCCCAGTGCCCTTCAAAACACCCATCCCAGTGCCTTTCAAAACACCCATCCCAATGCCTTTCAAAACACCCATCCCGGTGCCTTTCAAAACACCCATCCCGGTGCCTTTCAAAGTAACTATTCCAGTACCTTTCGAAACACCTATCCCAGTGCCTTTCAAAGTAACTATTCCAATTCCTTTCAAAACACCCATCCCAGTGCCTTTCAAAACAACCAGCTGACCCTGAGAATCCAGCCACCACATCATGTCATTTTAACTGTTGGTTTCTGTAACAATATCAAAAAATAATGTTATCGTAACAAAATCATTTAGAAGAATATTTAGGTTTGTATATACTGCTCGGTTAGTGATTCAGTAAAGGGTTTGAAATGCAAAAGTTTAAATTAAACCGGTACACACATTGTCTTATGGCAGTACCATACATTATTCTCTTGTGGATAGGAAGCTTACTAACACATTTTTCTTACGGTACTTGTTTAGTTCTAATTCTGCTCGGTTACTGTATATTCATGTGCAATATTCTTGCAGACTATGTCTCTATTAAAAAGATACGTGAAGCAGAGAAGAAGACATTAATGGGCAGTTTGGAAACTAAACTGTTATGGAAGAAGTGCTTGGGAGCCTCCTGACCCAGTGAGAACACAGACTTCAGTGTTGTTTACTCCATCCATCCATCCATCATCCAATCCTACGTTGCCCTATGAGGAACATAGGAGCCCGGGGCTAGGCAAGTTGGTCCTGACATTTAAGATGTGAGTGACCAGCCTCACTCTTCCCTGAGTGGCATTACACGAGCAATAACCCCAACCACCCCTTGCATATAAACCTTCACCGGTCCAATCCGATTGGAGCACCGCAATTACCCACTAAACCACAAGGCACCTGTTGGCTACTATTATTAATTATAGAAGGACTGCATATCAGTACACCTCTGCCTGAAGAAGCTTTGGATTTTATTCAAGCCTACGTTGTGACCAGTACCCAAAACATTACAATTTCATTGTCTGTGGCGCCTAGTCTTGTGGTTAGAATGTTCCGCTCGGAGTGAAGGCCTTGTTTGCAGTATTGTAGGTCTGATCTCCAATAGATGGCTGGAGATATTTTATTATGTAATGCCACCAAAGGAATTAAACTGGTCATGTGCCCCAGAATGTGCAGTATAGTACTGGACTGCATTCGCTTATTCTCTGTGCTTCAGTGAAGGTAATATAGATTTGCCTTGCTGTTATTTCTTTACTTATATATTTATTTATATTACAGTAGATCTGGTGACGATGGTAGAAGGGCTGAAGATCCCACTGTCCCTGGTAAATAGCTTACCACCTCCATCACAAGAGGACTGTGAGTGTGAGGCCAGCCTGCTCCCACTTCACTGACATAGTGGGAAGTCATGGTATAATAATAATAATAATAAAAATAATAATACTTGTCATCATCATCATCATCAGGACCTTTCTCACCCTAGGGTAGGGTGAGGAGTAGCAATGTCCAGGCAGCCCAGATTTGCCCAAACCAATGGGCCATGCTTCCATTCACTCATGATTCAAGTCCACGAAATCCTGGCTCTATCAATACTCCAAAAACATTCACCACATTTTGTAGCTTCACATAAACGTATCTGATAGAGTCAATCCGGACATTGCCATGTTAAAAAGGGGTGCCAAATCCCTGATCATACTCTACGCACAAATTCACCCAGCCAACTGGATCTCCTGTCAGTTCCCAAGCCTCACCGACTTCCAAACCTCTCTTTCTCACACGCTCATCCACCGTATCTTTCCACCTTCTCCTTGGCCTACCCTGCCTCCTCCCTCCTTCAGATTTGCTCAGATATACCTTTTTCACCACTCTATTGTTATTCATTCATTCCACAAGACCATACCTTCTCAGTACACTGTCTTCGATTCTGGTGTCCACTGACTTCCTCACTCCACATTTTTCACGAATCGCATTATTTAGTATCCTATCCACCCTCTGTACTCCACATACATTCCTCAGCAGTCCCATCTCCAGTGCTCTTACTCTTGACTTTTCTTTTTCATGCCACACCATAGTCTCATCCATATGTCAAAGTTGGCACTAACACTCCTTCATGTAAGCCTCGTGCAGCTGCAACGTTTCTTATCAAGGCCTTCATTGCACCAGCTACTTTCCTTCCTTGTGTCACTCTACTTTCCACTTCATTTGCACATTTTCCTCTCTTTTCTGTCACTGTACCCAGGTATTTGAACTCTCTTACCAATTCCAGTCTCTCCATTCACTGTAACATTACACTGAGAGTCACCTCTCTCTATTACCTTCACATTATTCTTTTCTACTTTTGCACGACGCTCGCAGACATCAGCAAAACTCAGCACTAGCCTACCAAGTTCTTGTTCGGTATTTGCAAGTACTACTGCATCATCAGCATACAACAAATTTGAGATATTGCATCCATCACCAGTCATTACCAACGCCGTCCCTCTCCAGCATACTCTCTCATCACGCCATCCATATATATATATATATATTGAACAACCATGGGGACATCACACAGCCTTGTCACACGCCCACTTTGATCGTGAACCATTCACTTAGATTCCCTTTTACCCCTACACATGCCACACTTTCATCGTAAAAACTCTTGACGGCACCTAGCAGCTTACCATCTACTGTACACCGTACATGCGCAAAACCTGCCACAGCCCTTCTCTGTCTACTTTATCGTAGGCTTTTTCGAGATCCATGAATGCTAAAAACACCTTATAGTCCTAACACACCTTCTCCACTATGTCTTACTGCAAATATTTGCTCCACACATCCTCTCCCAGTCCTAAATTAGCCTCCCTGTTCATCACTCACAAGGACTTCTGATATCTCTCTTACTTCATAATATTTCTTCCGTATACCTTCCCTACCACACTCAATAAACTTATGCCACGATAATTCTTGCACTCACTTCGTTTTTTCTTTTTTTTTTTTTTTTTTTTTTTTTCCCCAGGGGTACAATCACAACCTTTTTTCACTCTACTGGCCGTTTCACCCATCCATGCCTTCTTACATAATTATCTCCAGCAAGCACTTTATTCCGCTCTCTCCACCACACCAAATCATCTCTGCATACACCTCATCAAACCCAGCTGCTTTCCCATTTTTCAGCAGCTTCACAGCGTTCTTCACCCATGCGAGTGTCACGTTTCCTGGTACTACATTCCTTCTTCGCACATCTCCAAAACAATCATGTTTACAGCGGCTTTGCTCTCTCTGTTGCCGTTCATCAAGGTTTCAAAAAAATTCATTCTATCTGACCCTTACTTCATCCTCATGGGTTAATAATCTACCTCTTACGTCCTTCAGACTTACACATTTCTTTCTGCTGCCACTTTTACACTTCCGCACCTCTTTCCAGAATAACTTCCTATTTTCAGAGTAATTTGCATTCATTTTTCTTCCTAGATCCCCAGCTACCTCCTTTTTCCTCTTCACTTGTCTTTTTATGTGCTTTTTGTTCTCAATATATTCAGTTCTTATTTCAATTGAACCCCTGTCCTGTAACCACTCTGGCCACTTCTTTTTAATCCACTGCTCTCTTAACCTCATCATCCCACCATGCCGTACCTTTCTTCTTTGTTTTTACTCTTGCCACACCACACACCGCTTTAGCATTCCTAACTAAGCACTCCCTATATGCATTTCACACGCTGTCCAGATCCATTTCTTTCCAGATGCTAATGGAGGCTATATTAATGCATCCAGCTTTGAAAGTCACCTATAGAGTGAACAAAATTGTATGTCAGCGGCAAGTATGAGGTAATACATCGCCAAACTGAAAAGTTTATGCCAACAAATGGTAGCTGGCAATCCAGTGTGCTCCCATCAAGCTAAAAGAGTCACCCTACTACCCTTTAAAGAGCGAGCTATGGCTAGTATTTTAAGTGGCAAGGAAGGCTTCATGACACCTTTACCTTAGTGAATTCTGCATATTAAACCTTAATATTATTGTGTATGAATTTTATATCATTTCAATACTGACATGCTGCAGGTGAGGGATGCCTTCATCTTCTTGTAGTGGCACTGATATAATCAGGAGGATCCAGTGCCTGGTTATATATGCATCCCTCAATTTCCTTCACATTATCCAAAAAGAAGGAATGTGAACTGCTGGGAAAAGGTATTTTCTACCTGCAGTTCAGTGTGTTCACATTCAGATAATCATGGGGTTGCAACTTAGCTGCTGTTACTACTACTACTACTACAACTACTAGTGACCCCCTCCCCCAGTTACACAGGCTCCATTTGTGATCTTCACCATTTATGCAGATATAAATCCTACCCTGATTCCTGTTACACGGGAAAGAATCTGGTTTGCATGGGAAAATCCCAGAAATTGGCCCCCCAACCCAAAACATGGCCTATCAGGTGCCAACAATCTAAAGTTCCGCATGGTGATGTCAACACAGCCGCGAAACATGGCTGCTGTGCAGGTGCACTCTGTGTCCTCTTCCTTCTCCCTCTCTACCCCACCGTAGAAGGGAAGAGAAGCCTCTCAGCCTCGGATACACCCCTCCCCGACACCTAAGCATTGATCCACCCCATAATGGTAACTGATCACCACTTATCTGCCACTTTGTACACTTTAATTAACCCTTTATTATGCCCAGTGATGTTCATTGAGGTTGTATGTTTACTACAATAAATACTGGGTATGATCTTGGGGGAGGTCAAAAATTTTCGTGGTCAAAAGAGACTTTGGGAAAAATTTTGGATTTGACCATACCAATAAGCCTTATAACATGGATTTCTAATGTACCATATGCACTTTTTGATTTCCAAAGATAAATTCAATGATACATTAGTAACTTACAGTAATTGAGGGGGGGGTCACCGAATTGCTATGTCTGATCACCTCTCTTCCTTCAGTACTTCTTTCTTTCCTCCCTGCCACTTTTTATTACTCTTCTTTCCACTTCAGGCAGCACTACATCCAGTGACAAGCCTAATATTCTCCTCAACTCAAGAAACCATTAGCCGGATGGTGACCATATAACCAGATAATGGGGAGATTTGGAGCTTGCTATGATGCCTCTGCTAACTGAGTGGAAAGACACAAATGCGTGTCCATCTGGAAACTAAACCTCCATACTTTTCCCCACGCCTCACTGTTGCAGGACACTCAGCTGCAAGGGGACATCAGTTCAATCCATGGGATGATCATGCAGGGGCAACTGCTTGTTGACAGGTGGTAGGTCTGATCGGCCAGACAGACCACAGTTGCTCAACAACAACTAGTACCACTAGTACCAATTTTAAAACAAAACCATAGACGGTGCTATTAGGTGTACCATGCAGAATAAATCAGTAAGGAAGAGACTATGAAATATCCAAAGCCAATCAGATTATGACCCAAACCCTCAACCCTACCAATTCTACCTGATATCCACTCATAAACCTTTGTCCTGCACAGTCAAACTGATGTAGTGATGCTATGCCATTCTATGTTCCGAGTGTGACTAAAAGGAGATTTTGTGGGGTTTGCAAGGAGACCATTGCACTCTATTTGCTGGAGAGTTTCTTGCATTAAGGAGATGCAGCTGCCTTTTGCGGATGCAGTGACCTGCCAGTCATTAAGGGACATAAACAATTCTACTCCTTACTGGCTGTGTCTGTTGTGGACAATTATTGCCAGTATTGTGAAGATTCTATTGGTGATGCTGAGCCAATCAGCATTTCAGTGAGCTGGTATTTGTCACTCCCCACTGTGATGTACTTCTGGAGCCTGTGTGTGGACTAAGACATGCTAAGAAACATCCTTCTGGTCTATGGATATTAGTCAAACCTGTGTACAACTCCATAAGGACATCTAAGTAGTCATGCCAAATTTTGAGTACTTCATGGATTAGCAAAGGAGGGTGGGGGCAGGATCAGGCACTTCCATGTAATGTCTATTATTTTTCTTTGAAACAAAGTCAACAAACTGTGGGAGACACTCAAGGATCACTCACTGAATGACTTATGCTTCCAGGTCTTGATGCAGTCCTGAAGGAGTGGTGCCAGTGGCTGTGAATTAAGGAATGATTGACAGAGTGGGATGCATTACGTCCTCTATAGCACACCGCATTTTAGCAGTATGAACAGCCGCTTGTGTTTCTAATGGTGATGCCACCCTAGAAGCCACTCTAGTTGCTTGTTACCTGGAGGCTAACTTTCCTTCTTTGTAGCTGAGGTAGACTTTGCAACATCTGGCATACCACGAGGACACAGCCTCATTTCAGCTTAATCCTTTGGCTGCATAGAGATTCTTTTTTTCGTTGGATATAACAGCTTGCTGGTGGTCAGAATATAACACTGAAATGCAAGGATCACAAAGATGGCTTTTAACCTTTTAGTGCTGTAGGGATTCTCTCAACTGAATAAAATGATCAATGGCTAGCTAGAATAAAGGAGCTAAGTCAAATGCAGCAGATAAAAGGTCAAAAGTAGGCTATTAGTGAATACAACATCGCTCAAGATGCAGACAACACTGAAATACAGATGGAGTGTTTTTACATGTGGAGCTGGGTATTATGATGTTGATCTCTTATTAGTTTTACTTATTATTTATTTATTTACTTATTTTTTAATGCTCAGTGGTAGGTGGGGGCGCTCACCATCCACTCACTCTATGTAGTGCTGCTCTCGGGTGTTTGCCCTTTCCTCTCCTCCATCCTTCTTTCCTTCAATCCTCTTCTGTCTTTCTTTCCTTCATTCTCTCCTTGTCCTTCTGCCTACGGGGGACTTTACACTCCCTCTTCTGTCTTTCTTTCCTTCATTCTTTCCTCTTACTTCTGCCTGTGGGTAACTCCACACTGAGTGACAAACCAAATCATTTTTTTCCTGTACACCAGGAAACCATTTACTACGCTGGGTGGTAACCATAAATAACCAAAATTGGTGCATGGTGTAATTACATCACTCCAATCAGACTGAGTCAATGAAGGTTTATATCCAAGGGCTGGT
>NC_137051.1:40248455-40277125 GCF_032717465.1 Coenobita brevimanus | reverse complement strand
GGGTTTATTGCTCACGTAATACGCTGGGTGATAACCATATAACCAAATTTGGCACCTGGTGGTTTAATGGGTAATTACATCACTCCAATCGGATTAAGCCGGTGAAGGTTTATATCCAAGGACTGGCTGGGTTTAATGTTCACGTAATGCCACTCAGGGATGAGTGAGGCTGGTCACTCTCATCTTAAATGTCAGGACCAACTTGCCTAGCCCCGGGCTCCTAAACTTCTCGTGCGGCAACGTAGGATTGGATAATGGATGGATGGATGGATGGATTTTTTACTGCTGTGGCCATCGCATTACCAATTGCCAGCTATTCTTGACAGAGATGTAGAAACTAAATACAGCAGCTGTAATAAAACGGTGATGGAGCAACTGGCTTAATAAAGATAAAATCTAAAGCCCCATTATTTTCCTTCCACAATACTGTCGATTATCCCTGCCTAATGAATTTTTCACAGTAACCTATTCTGTATGTGTATGGCTTGCTACCACTCTTCTTTCCCGCTCTTTTCTCTTCAGTTCTCTTCTCCTTCAGTTATTCACTTCTGCTCCTCCTTTCTTCTTTTCTCCCTCCCGCCCTCCCTAACATCTTCTGTCCCCTTTTCTTCCTTCATGTTTCTTCCGTTCTCCATCCCTCTAAATTGCACAGCTAATCAAGCTGGGCTGACAGTTCCTGCATTCTGACGGCTGAAGGGCTACTGGGATATGTGCTATGCAATCCAAGGATGTATGCACTGACTGTGGGAGTCCCTGATAGTAACAATTCTGGTGACACGGGTGAGGTTTCTGCACACTGTAATGGAGCTTGGTTGTTGAAAGTGCATCAGTCCTTATTAGTACAATCCTTCACTTTTAACCTGAAACCAAGAAAGACTGTTAATCCGTGGGTAGTAATGATTTCCCTTATTTCCAAATTTCACTAACCTCACATTTTCACTACCTGGTAATTTGTCAAGCCCTTTATAATCTGTAAAGTCCTCTACCTCACATTTTCACTAAACTGTAAAACCCTCTACAATTTTCTCATTTCAAAATATTAACTATAATTTATTATTTTCCCTTAACATCAATGCTCTCCACACTTTTCTAATTCTGAAATGATACCGGTATTACCCTCACATTCTCCTGATCTTAGCACTACCTACTGTACTTTTGCTTGGGTTTAAGAATATTTAGAAAATTGAGGTATGTGGTGCTTCACCTTCACCTTAAAATTAATTAATGAATAAATAATATAAATAAATAAATTATAATGATAATATTAATAATAATAATAGCAAACAAGCTGAAACTGGAAAACTATGCAGTACCATAACACTGAAAAATCAAATAAAGTGGTACAGTACATTCCCACAAAATGACTTGCAGGGCAAGGCAGAAGAAAAATGTTACACCAGTAGCTATAGTATGGTGGTAAAACAGTAACTGTCAGCCCCATTATGCCTCCTTTGACACATAGGGACCTGAGACTATGCAACCAGTGCTGAACATTTAAGGGTACAAGACCAACCTATGCTCCTTGAATCATTTAAATGGAGGGGAAAAAAATATCTGGCTACTCTTGAGACTCAAATCATAGCATGTAGGCCACAATGAATTTTAACTTATGAGTTCTACCACCATGCCAGCTTATAATTACCATAACCAGCTAATACTTGAGGTATGACAAACAGGAATATATACCATAAAATATCACAGTATCCTAAACTGCAGACAAAGTGCACAAGAAACAAATCACATTTTGATATGGAACCATGTTGTTACAGAAAATTAAAATCCAAAACATTTAAAGGGTCATCACTTACTAATGGAATTTGAAGAGTTTTGTGGAACAAAACAACACAAAGCTCTCTTTAACAAATCTGGAGTCAGAATTTCAACATACTTCCAAGTGCTTAACCCCACAAATTTGGAGTCAGAATTTCAACATACTTCCAAGTGCTTAACCCCACCAAATATTTATGATCAATAATTAATTAAAGTATCTTAGTAGTGTGATGAGTAAGGATGGAGGTTTGGAGGGTGAAGTGCTTGAAAGGGTACAGCCGGGAAGAAAGGTTGCTGGTTCCTTGAAAGCAGTGATAAGAAACAGGGAAGTGAGCATGGAAGTGAAAAAGTTACTACATGACAGTATTGTGATACCAACTCTAACGTACGGAAGCGAAGCTTGGACATTGTTGGAAGGACACAAGTCAAGAGTGAGAGCAGTGGAAATGAGTTATTTAAGAGGAGCCTGTGGAGTTACGTGGAGAGACAGGCTGACGAATGAGGATATAAAGGAACGTTGTGGTGTGGATGTGGATGTGATAGGAAGCATTATGAGGAATACACTGAGGTGGTTTGGCCATGTGGAGAGGATGGAGGGTTAAAGACTGACGAAGAGAGTGTATATGAGTGAGGTGGAGGGGGAAAGAGGGAGGGGAGGCCGAGGATGAGATGGAGGGATGGGGTGGAGAGGTATATGAGAGAGGGGGGTGTGAGTTGGGAGCAGGGCAGTGAAATGGCGGGGGACAGGGCGACTTGGAGGCGATTTGTTTGTGGCCACCCCAAACGTAGGAGGACTACTGGGCCTTGAAAGCAGGCTTTGAAGCCTATGCCCAGAGTCTGTCACATAAAAAAAAAAAAAAAAAAACCCGGGATTGAGGCGTCTGGCAATAGATAGATAGTTAGACATTTTTTTTCTTTTTATGTGGTGACTAAAACTAATTTTTTTTTTTCTATGCTTGTGCCTAGACAGTATCCTTATATGTACGGAAAAAAGAAAAAAAAAAAAAAACTTCCATTTCAATCCTTCATAAGCATTGAGGTCCAAGACAAGGCGGCCGCAGACCAAAACAATTAAGAGAAGGAAACCAATTATGCCTCTGGTTGCATTTCACATGATACTCAAACCATCAGTTACATGCAAGCCTTGTTTATGACTGGAATGCGTTGCAGGAAAACAAACTAGAAAACGACTGATTGTAAACTAAACACATAAGGCACAGGTTCAATGGAGATACGTTTCCAGAAATAATCAACTACACAGCAACTCACTTAAACAGGTAATTATTTTACTTCACTGGACTTCACTTACTGGCAATTCCAACACCATACTACTATTTAATCAATGATACTGACACACCTTAGTGACTAAATTCAAAGGCCATCTTGGAATAGGCAAATGACAGTTGGCTTGCATGTTGGTGACTGCTGAGGCTTCATAGATCACAGCAATCATATAAGGAAAAATGGAGACTGTACATAAAAAATAAATAAATAAAGCTGCTAAAATCTCTTCACAGGACCACAGCAATTAAGTGAAAATTGCCTCATACTGTACGTTAAAAAAAATAAAGAGAAAAAAAAGAGCTAAAATCTAAGACTGCAAGCAAATGATCATTTAAAGGTCACTCATAAAACAAGGTCTGCCAACAAGACTCAAACCATACAGCAACAGCAACAACCCCTTCAAACATGAGACCTATATCACTATACCAACAAGTGTGGTAAATGGTAAGCAACAAAAATGTGCCTCTATACGTGGACAAACAGATGTAATGGTATCTTTCACATAAAGTTCCAATTAACACTAATGTATTTCACCTGTGATTCCTGTTTTTTTTTATACCTCTGTCCAGTCAACAACATAAAATTTTTGCTTCACCAATAACTAAAGAACAAATACATAATTACTGATAGTGCTTTTTGATATATGAAGTTAATATAAGAAAGTGATATAGGTGGGGGTGCTCACCATCCACTCACTCGATGTAGTGCTGCTCTCAAGTGTCTGCCCTTTCAACTCCTCCATCCTTCTTTCCTTCCATCCTCTTCTGTCTTTCCTTCATTCCTTCCCCGTCCTTCTGCTTACGGGTGACTTTACACTCCCTCTTCTGTCTTTCTTTCCTCTTCTTTCTGCCTGTGGGTGACTCTACACTGAGTGACAAGCCAAATGGTTTCCTGTACCCCAGGAAACATTTACCACGCTGGGTGGTAACCATATAACCATGTTTTGGCGCCTGGTGGTTTTGTGAGTAATTAAGGAGCTCCAATCAGATTAAGCCAGTGAAGGTTTATATCCAAGGGGTGGTTGGGGTTTACTGCTCACGTAATGCCATTCAGGGATGAGTGAGGCTGTTTACTCTCATCTTAAATGTCAGGACCAACTTGCTTAGCCCCAGGCTCCTACACTCCTCATGGGACAATGCAGGGCTGGATGATGGATGGATATGCATGCAAAATTGTGCCACCACAAACAGTAAATGTGGGAGTAGCTTGGATTGGTTATTCTTTGCTATTACACTGCCTGGTGTTCCCCCTGAGTGTCTTTTTCATTATACGTCAAAATTAATATTTCTCTACAACAGTTTACAATGGCAGTATAAGGTGTTTCAGTTGGCTATAAGCTATATTTAATGTATGGCTGGTTTTTAACTTGGGTTAGATAAAAGAATGGTAAAATAATTTTGCCCTTTCATATAACCATCAAGTCTGGGTATTGCTTTGCCTGCTGATATATCTCACACTGCACATTTACTCTCTATGAAGTATGATTACAAATGAATATTGATTTCCAATAAAATATTACCAGCGGGAGTAGGCTACTGACACTGTTTGATTCAGGTGATGTATGCCAACATGTTCAAACACAAAGTGAAGTATTGTGGTGTAATGTGCAATATCCAATTATGTTGATATACATGAAATACAAGATGGATATGACCAAGGGGAGACCATACAGACGCGCGAGTAGAGAACGAGCGATCGGGACAACATGGACATACGTCCCCAACCACCACATGCCCCTCTTCCCCTCAATGGAATCGACTAGAGGTACATCGCCCTGCCGCATTGCCCTCCACCTGGACCAGCACTCAACAGAATTGGGGCAGGATCTGTGTGCCGGCAGACTCCCCAAGTTGGACCGCGACAATGCCCACCGTGCTCGTCGAGGAAAGGACGCCCACCGTGCTCATTTCACCTACTGCCTCCTGTAGGACCACAACAATGCCCACTGTGCTCGTCAAGTAAAGGACGCCCACCATGTGCTCCTTTCACCTACAGCCACCAGCAGGACCGTGACGACGCCCACCGTGCTCGTCGGGGAGGGAATGCCCACCATGCTTCCCTCACCTGCAGCCCCTGCCTGGAGTAGGGCTGCGGCAATGCCCACCATGCTCACCGGGGAGAGGACGCCCACCGTGCTCCTGTGGCAATGCCCACCATGCTCACCGGGGAGAGGACGCCCACCGTGCTCCTGTGGCAATGCCCACCATGCTCACCGTGGAGAGGACGCCCACCTTGCTCCTGTGGCAATGCCCACCATGCTCACAGGGGAGAGGACGCCCACCTTGCTCCTGTGGCAATGCCCACCATGCTCACCGTGGAGAGGACGCCCATCGTGCTCCTCTCGCCCGTAGTCCCTGGGCTTAGCAGAACTGTGGCAGCACCCACCATGTACGCTGGGGAGGCCCCGCCCACCGTTGGGCCTCATCTTCTGAACCTTCGGCACCTATAAGAGAGCCACGACCCTTGCTCGCCTCACTCCTCCAGAGGACGAGTGGGTCGTGCCCCTGGCTCACCTCACTCCTCCAGGGGCAGAGCAGGCTCCCCCGCGGAGTCACTACAGGAACGGGTCTGGAGTGGCCTTATGGTGAGTCCTGGAGTACACTCGATACAGCCAGCGCCCCTAAGTCACCATTCACTGTCGGACTTTCGAAGGCAGAGAGACTGTAGGCAGCCGCTGTTGGACTCCTGACAAAGGCAAGACCGCAGGCACCAGGCGCAGAGGGATGCCCCCATGATTCCCAGCCAAGACCTCCCTAGACCAGCCGGCAAACTGTCCTCCACCAAGGGCAGGCACAAGGCAGTGTGCCTAATTGACCTGTTCTGCCCCAGCCCCGGGGGCCAACACACTGACAGAGGCCCCTTCAGTGAAAGGCCTCCCTCTACACCACCCAGCAGCCCTCACCCGATGATCAGGAGTGAAATAGTGGTCCCGCACACCTTCAGAGGGTGCACACCTGACGAGACACCTCCCACACCTGGGCGCCACCTGCAGTTATCTTATCAGCCTACCAGTCCCAGACTCAAATCCTTATACTCCCTGTAGTGTGTATAATCTATCATATTGTATTCCGCCACGTCATTATTCTTTGTGAGTAATATACTGTACGTGTAAGACTGGTTAGCCTGTGTTTTTAAGCCCTGTTCCTTTGGTTACATGCTCTGGACCCGGTGTCGTATGCACGGAGTGACGTGCTGAAAGTTACCGTTTCGCTCAGTGCGCATGCGCCGAGTGGCCGTTTAGCTTCTGTTTTGAAAATATCCGCATGTTATCTCAAATTTTGTGCCATTTATCAACAACATTGTATGAAATAAATGTGTCAGGAAGATAGCTGCATGTCTTATCGACCTGTAGGTAACTACAGGTCGATATATGGATATAAATAAAGATATATATGTATGTTACAGGCAGATTGTGAAATTAGTCATTTCGTGAATTAAAATTAGTTTAGTTTACGTTCATTTAGGTTAGGTTGATCTAGAAGGTTAGAATAAGGTTAGGTTAGGTTTGGTTAATTTAGGCTTAACAGATAAGGGAAAGGTAACTTCCAGCATAAAGTCACTCCGTGCATATGACACCGGTCTTAGAAAGAACCCAAAATCAGACCCACACACTCAGAGAGCAAGTTGATCTCTGAGTACGTGGCATAACAATACATGTAGGTCAAATTACTTCAAGCAAAAGAATATAGCATCCTACATATCCAGAACTAAACACCATCTTGGGTAATAATTTAGAAATTTCACTGCTGTTAATACAGTATTCATGATGCTGTTCACCATCCAGTCACCTTCAGGTGAGTATACAGTGAGTGCTAAGCCAAGTAGTAACCACATACCCAAATACTGGAGATGCCTTGATGTGTACCTTATTAAAGCACTCCTGGACATGGTTCTTTGGGGTTTACATCTGAAAAATGGTTCGAGTTTACTATTCATATAATGTTACCCTGCCTGGTCACTTCCCTTGCATGATGGGATTAACTAACCTAGTCATGGGCCCTTATACAATACTCTTTTGGGGGGTAACAGAAGATTAGATGAATGACAAACAAGAATATTTGATACTCATCTGTGAGCAAACTTCATGGTAAATTCATGTTAGTACAATGCAGCATAATGTCAACTAACATTGGTAAAAGGCATTATTCATATTCACTGACTGTAATGAGTGTACAGTAAAGCATCCACCACTGGACAAACCTTGGAATCCCCTGCAATGTTAACTCCATTGAGAAGGCTAAGGTGGCTTATTTATGGTACAAAATTAAGGTCCTTTATGAAAACTAGGCTATGGGTTGGAAAATTCCAATCACGGGGAAAAAAAAAAAGAAAAAAAGCTGTACATTATACTCAAAGGCGGTGTTAGCCTTTATCCTAAACAGGCATTACCATTAGCGGGTAGTATTTGCTCTACTTTATCTAATCAGAGGTCATACTCACATTAGACAAGACACAAGTTATGACGAGACCACACACAACTGCTACACACCCTCCCGTCCTCCTTGTTGACACTTCTCGTAGCCGTAGAACAGAATTAAAGACTGTCCAGACATGTAATGCAGATCGCCTTCACGTTTCTGTTATAATAATAAAGTACTTTACATACTATAACTTACAAAACTTGGGATTTTTTATCACTATAGCCTACTCTGAAGTTCCAGAAAAAATGTCACCGACTTTTATCCAACAGTGTTATGGACGTATATTTATTTGATCAAAAATTTTGCCCATCAGTGATTTCTGATGCAATTACACCAAGCTATTACTTTCTTTTTATTAGTATATATAATCTACATTAATGTTAGGCCCCAGTACTGCAAAAAGAACATACCAAGATTCCATTAAGTTTTAGCAAGTCCACCATTACAAACGTCGGTGAAACAAAGGTAACATGAAAACAAGGGAGGAAAAAAGTCAAAAGAAAACAATTAACACCATGAAAATAGTCATAAAAATACATAAAATGAACTAGAGTAATAGGAAATGAACTGGTAAGGTCTTTCTGCCGCTTATAGTAAAACGTCCATGGGTTGACAGAATGGACACTATTTGAACACATTTTTGCCACACTAGACCTGCAGTTGTTCCATCACTCTGCACAAGTTTTCTTTTGCTTTTAAATGGTCCTACCTTCATGAATTGGAAAAATTTTGGTATTATTGCAGTTTCGGACAGTCACGCCCTTCACTTAGGCTAGTTAGGTTAGTTAGGTCATCTGATAGGGTAGTAAGGTTTGATCAGTTAAGATAGTTTAATTAGGTTAACTTAGTTGGGCACCGTTAGATTAGGTTAGAAATAAAATCAGAATAACCTTGACTGTCCAAAAATGCAAATTTTCCAAAAATTTGTCTATTTTCTTATTAAAAATAGTAGGTCTGGTAGCTCTCATCTTTATAATGACAACTACACACAAGCGAAGATGATGTGGGACTCTGATCACCTTTTCCCACCTCTTTTTCTCCTTCATTAGGAAGCGAAAGAAATTACTCATATTGGCGACTGCATTCTGGAACAAAGCATTGAACCAAACCCCTTATGCCTTGCTATGACGGGATATAATTGTGTTCATGCGTTGTTTGTTTAACAAGCTGAACCTTGTTACGGTAACGTGACGTCACAGATCTATTTTAAAAGCTGTCGTCGGCAGTCAAATTTTAACAGCCCTTCCACTGCTTATCCTTAATTAAAGCTGGTCTGTTTTCACCTGACATAACTGTGCCACTCCATATCATTAACAAAGTCGTGACTGCATGAAATCTGAAACCGGTAAGTCCTGGTTATAAGACTGGAATATCTCCTTGGTTACTGGTCAAATCAACCCTCCAGTCTGATCACACTTGGCCATCAACTGGATACAGCTCATTTCGTCACCAACCTGTTTCGTAAGCCCGATTTCACGCATTTCATGTTCTGCCTGTTTCATTACAGATCTTCCCTGTCCCCCCCCCCTCTCTCTCTCTCTCGAAATATGAATCACTTAAAACATGGGTTATACATTGAGGAATACACACACACACACACACACACACACACACACACACACACACACACAAACATCATTCATCAGACCAACCCTGAAGTATGCATCAGTAGTCTGGAATCTTCATCTAAAAAAAACACATAGATAAGATTGGAAAAGTACAAACGGCAGCTGCAATATGGGTACCACGCTTAAGGGATCTAATTACGAACAAAGCTTAAAAACTGAATCTACCAACACTACAGGAGAGGAGAAGGAGACATGATTAGGCTATATATAAATGCATCTCAGGGAAATAGAAAACAGATATAAATGAGTATATAATCTATGGGGAAACATAAGCAAGAGGACACCGCAAAAAACTACATAAAAAGAGAAGCGATAAAGACGTTAGGAAATCCAGTTTCCCAAATAGGGCAATTGACCAGTGGAATGCACTACCGAATGAAACTGTGTGCTATTAAATTTAAGGATATGTATGATAAAAATGGTTTAGTACACGGGACAGTACGAGCTTGACTCATTCCTCTAAAGATACAATTAGGTAAGAACACACACACACACACACACACACACAAACGTGCACACGCAGGCATACACTAGCACGCTGGGAAAACAAGTACTGGTAACAAGATGGGGGTCAGGATGTCGTACTGAAGGGGATGGACTACTTTCAAGTAATGGGTCTATAAAGACGGTGAAACAATTAACATGTACTTTCCTAGAAAACAACGAATTTTCAAAGAACCGTAATAATAATAATAAGAAACGTTAATCGCGTATTAAAACACAAATACTGAGCTGGCGTCAACATGAAGAAAAAAATAATAATAACAAGAATAATACTTCTCTCGCCTCCGTCGTCTGGGAGCACGTCCTCCTCCTCTCAAGTCTAGCTGGTAACTGATGGTGGGGGCCGTTGCGAGATTCAGGGATTCAAATGATTCGAAGAGGGAGAACTGGGATATGAAGGTTTCGAATGGCCCCATATGTAGGCCCGTCGTATCACTGACCCTTTGGTTGAAGTTAGGTTCTGTAAGTTAACGAAAAAAAATACTAATACTAATCCGTTGTAGTTTATGCTGCGATACATCATGAAATTCTGCATTCTAGGCCTGAAATTTAGTCGTGTTAGTCTTTAGAACATTTTTGGCGGTCTAGGCTTCTCCCGAGCATGGTCTAATTCTCTAACCCGCCCCGTCCCGACCACTTTTTGACCACTGGTACTCCCCAATCCCGACCATTTTTCGACCCTTTTTTTTTTTTTTTTTGCTTAAACTTTCGCTTTTGGTCAGAAACAATGGTCAGTGGCAAAGAAATTGGTCCCCGGGGTCCCTAATTACCCTAACCAGGTATGCCTTGGTCCCACCCGGCCCCGTGTTCTCCGTAGGCGGTCTGAGCCTCTAACGTTTTCTATGGTATTATAAGTCTGGGAAACCAATGAAAGTAAGTAGATATGTATTTATTACAAACATAAAAACATGTGATAAAAGAGTATATTGGATTTTATACAAAAATAGAGCAGAAATAAGCATTGTACCATCGTGCGAAACGAGCAAAATCGGGCAACTTGGTCACGATGAATCGCTAACATTCTAAAATCATGATACATATAATTTTTTTTACTTACATAATACTTCTACAATAACATTATACCATTTTACATTTTATTGAACTGTTTTTACGTATTCACAGGCCTTTTGATAACATTTAGCGTAATGTTAGCGCTTATTTACGTAGTGAGTGAACTCGCTGTGACTGTTGTTTCAACTCGTATTGTGTTTTCTATACTTCCATAATACTTTTCTAATATTATTATACACTTTTCAACTTTATAGAACTGTTTTGAGATTATTTCAGGCCTTACGTAAATATATATATTTAGCTTAATAATAGCGCATAATAACACACACGGTGAAGTCGCTATGACAACTATTTCAACTTACAACCTATTTTTGTACTTATATAATAATTCTCCACTAACATTGCACATGTTTACACTTGATATAATTGATATCACATAATTTCAGAACTTACGATGGAACTGAGCGTCATATTTGCGCGTACTTACACAGGGAGTGTTATCGCGATATCATTTGTTTCATCTTACACTAGTATTCAACTTATAAAATACCTTACTACTAACATTACAACAAATTCCACTGTATATAATTCCTATCACATACTTACTGACCAGAATGTGGGTGTACTCGTGACATCAATTATTACAACTTACACTACTGTTCAACTTATACGTTTTATTCATGCTAACATTACACCCGTTTCCACTTTATTTCCTTGCTATCACATATTTACTGACTAGATTTACACAATGGGTGTAGTTTTGATATCAATTCTTTCAACTTACACTAATTCTCAACTTATACATTACTTTTCTGAAAAAATAACACCCGTTTCAACTTCATATTTGACTTAGCACCTACTGATTGGCCTTACCACTATAATGAGCGTCATTTCGCCTTCCCACACAGTTTCAGTAGTGTAGGAAATTATGATACTCCTTGAAACAAGGCTGAAGGCACAACGCAACATTGCACTCGACACACTCGTATCTTGTGTCTTTTCTCTGAGTGGATGGTCTGACTGTCGAGTGCTTACATACATGGCAGCGACGCTGGGGTTTACGATGGTTTGGGTCGGAAGGGATTGCGCTGGGATAGTGGCGTCCTGCAAGACGTAGGGGAGTCTGAGCAGCCATGGGGGTGCAGGGTGCGGTGTGTGGGTCTGTCCTGGGCATGCTTGGCGATTATTTCACGTGCCAGCTCCCTCACAAACCCCTCAAAGGTCTCGGATACTCCGGTGGTCATTGCGTGCAGGTAGTGGGCGTTCAGGACCGTGATGTCGAGCAAGTGGAAAAAGAGTTTCTTGTACCACTTCATCGTGGTCCTGGCACAGTCAACACTTAAAATCATCGAGTCTGACTGATCAACTTGCCTCATGTTCAAATTATAGGCCAGTACAGACTCGGGTTTCCATACGTTGCGCCTCCTCTCGCTACGGTGATCCACGGAGTCTGTGCGGTGCATCAGGGGGCTGTGAACAGTTGATAGGAGGCAAATTTCCCTGTTGTGGTTCCACAGGGTTGCAAGGATGTTATTGGCCTGGAAGAAAACCACCTCGTTCTTGTCAAGTTTCCTCCCTATCTTGACCATATGGCGACGGTTTCTCTTGACTGTACCACAGACTCCGGTGTCGTGTTGGTGGAGGAACCTAGCGAGAAGAGGGCTAGTGTACCAGTTGTCCAGGTACAACACATGACCACGATGAAGGTACTCTTCTATCATTGTCTTCACCACGGCCCCAGAGAGTCCTATACTCCGATCTTCTGTTATATCTGTCTGTGCGCCTGTGTACAAGACTATGTCTTGCACATAACCAGTCTTACAGTCACACATAACAAAGATCTTGAACCCGAAACGGTGTCTCTTGCTGGGTATGTACTGCCTAAAGGAAATATTGCCTCTCCACAACACAAGACTCTCGTCTATGATGAGGTCTCTGTAGGGATAAAATGAGGAGCGGAACATTTCCCGTAAATGATCAAATACCAGCCTAATTCTCCTCATTTTATCGGTGTTATTTGCATTGGCTGGATCTTCTGCATCAAAAAAGTGGAGGCGGCCGAGAATATACTGAAATCGGTTACGACTCATCACCTTTCCAAAGAAAGGTGTGAGGATGATTGGGTCAGTTGTCCAGTAGGCAGGAATTTGGTTTTTCCTTACCACACCCATCAAGAGAACCAGGGCCAAAAATAGGAACATCTCTGAAATTGTCACGGGATAGTCATACTGTTGGGAATGCCTGCTCGAGGTTCCAAAACGTTCACTTTCACGGCGCTGTGATTGTGAAAAGATATTAGTTTGTTCAACTATGCGCCCCACAAACGCCTCACCAAAGAACAAGTTGAAAAAATCCACCCTAGACGAACCTACATTCACACCTGGAGCCGTGCAACCAGACCGCCACTCCTCAGTGAAAGGGTGAATGATGGGAGTAAAATTACTCCCATCTTCCCAGTTCCACGTGACACCACCGTCTCCAGCCACATCCCCATCGTCCCCTTCGTCAGGGTGGGGAGGTGAGGGTGGTGGGGGAGGTTGGGGAGGTGGAGAGCGGCGCCTCTCATCACTCGCACTTCTCTTCCCTCTCCCTTTTCCTTTACCCTTTCCCTTCCCTTTCTTTCCTTTCCCCACATCCTGGGGCTGTGGGGAGGAAGTTTGGGAATATTCTGGGGCAAAAGAAGTGCTGGGGAGTGACTCCACCTCCTCTCCCCTAGGCCTACGTGCACCACGTGCTCGTGCTGCCTCCCTCACACCACTTGCCCCTTCACCCCGCACTACCCCCACACCACTCTCACTTTCACCCCGCGCTGCCGCCACAACACTTTCCCTTTCCCCCAGCAATCCCACCACACCACTTGCCACTTCCCCAGACAAAGTACTTTCACCATACCTTATATGTCGTCTCGCCCCACCTTCTGATCCTCGTGGTGATATTTTCTCTTTTCCCAACCACGCGGCAATATCACGTCCTAAGCCGCCATCATCCTCATCGTCCTCATCCTCGTCCTCATCAGATTCGGGATGGAGAGATAGCTGTGCACGTGACTGGGGAGCAGGCTGGCCTTCCCTTGCCTTACGGTATGTCACATACCGCATTTTTCGGAGCGAAGGGACCTCCTCATCACTGCTACTTATTTCTTCCTCTGGCTGGACATAATCGCGATCTACCACATCATCGTCGAGTGGAGAATCACTATCTCCAGTGAAGGCTTCCAGGGCAGATGCTATTTCCTCGTCTGAGAGACCTTTCCGCGCCATGTCTGACCTGGGTCACTGCTAGCAGGTGAGTGACCGAGACAAGGGCGAGCGCGGGTCACGCGGGGTCTAGGACGCTGCCAGCCTGGCGGCAGGTAGGGGTGGCTTGGGTACGTGGGCGAATCGAAAATCTCGCGCAAATTTTGAAAATTGTGGAAATTATGAACCTTGCAATTGCAGGACATTGAAGTACGTCGACGGGATTAGCTGTGACATAACGTGAGGACGTGGAAGTACGTCGACGGGACGCCGCGGGCTAAACAAGTGTTTCGGAGTTAAAGGTTCGAATATGGAGGGTGAATTCAGCTGTGGGGCTTTCGAATGGCGGAGAGAGAGAGAGAGAGCAGAATCTTCCCCCGACTCTTGCTCACCAAAACCACATCTTAGTTATGAGTGAGAAATTATCATGACCTTTATTTCTTTAAATTTAGTAGACTGGAGAAAAAAAAGGAAATTGCAGAAACTTCCCATGTGTCTAGTTCTTTACCCAAACGAAAATGAAAACACAGAGCACACACACACACACACACACACACGGAGACTGTATCATTCCAATTTTCGAAGCCGTTCTTTCTGTAACCGAAAATGGGAGTTATGACAGGTGGAATTTGTGTAGCCTAAGTCTGTGAAGCTGGACCCTGTATCATTACAATCTTCTCACGTGTTTGCGATACAAAAGTACACAACATTATCACACAACATATATCTAAACTTCTAAAGAATACCTGAGAAGAAGCTGACTCATACCCTACGTATTCTTGATCACTTTCTTCCATTAACCCCTTCCGTGCGTGGCGTCTTTCGTTCCTTCTACCTCCAGACGATTTTATTCATCCTACAGCAGAAATTTTAACGAAGGGGTTGATGAAAGCTATATCTGACCTCTCTAGATCGAAAAAAAAAAAGAAAAATGCGCTGTCAAAATGTCTGGTGGAGGCAAGAATAAATTGGAATAAATACGTGATCCACGATATTGCAATAATGAATGAAAGACCTTACATGCAGTTCCTCCTATAACCTTCTATCCTTACTCATCACACTACTCAAGTACTTGGATGCACTCATTCTCCATTTCCTCACCATCCAGTCTCAGTGTGTGTGCTGCATCCCACACAGCACCATTACTACCTCACTGCATACACCACACAACCGCACCATAACCCCACTGTACACCCCACACAACCCCACCATTACCCCGCTGCACCCCACATAACACCACCATTACCCCACTGCACCCCACACACAACCCCAACATTACCCCACTGCACCCCACATAACACCACCATTACCCCACTGCACACCCAACACAACCCCACTATTACCCAACTGCACCCCACAACACCACCATTACCCCACTGCACCCCACACACACCACCACCATTACCTCACTGCACCCCACGCAACACCACCATTACCCACTGTACCCAACACACAACACAACCATTACCCCACTGCACCCCACACACCACCATTACTCCACTGCACACCCCACACAACACCACCATTACCCCACTGCACACCCCACACACCACCACCATTATTCCACTGCACACCCCACACAACACTACCATTACCCCACTGCACACCCCACACAACACTACCATTACCTCACTGCACCCCACACACCACCATTACTCCACTGCACCCCACACAACCCCACCATTACCCCACTGCACCCCACACACCACCATTACCCCACTGCATCCCACACACCACCACCATTACCCCACTGCATCCCACACACCACCACCATTACCCCACTGCACCCCACACACCACCACCATTACCCCACTGCACCCCACACACCACCACCATTACCCCACTGCAACTCAAACAACCACACCATTCCTCCACTGCACACCCCACACAACACCACCATTACCACAGTGTACCCCACACAACACCACCATTACCCCACTGCACCCCACTCAACCTCCCATTCCCCACTGCACCCGACTCAACTCCCATACCCCACTGCATCCCACTCAACCCCCATACCCCACTGCACCCCTCAACCCCCATACCCCACTGCACCCCACTCAACCACCCATACCCCACAGCACCCCACTCAACCCCGTCCATACCCCACGGCACCCCACTCAACCCCCATACCCCACTGCACCCCTCAACCCCCCCATACCCCACAGCATCCCACTCAACCCCACCCATACCCCACAGCACCCGACCCATACCCCACAGCACCCCACTCAAACCCGTCCATACCCCACGGCACCCCACTCAACCCCGCCCATACCACACTGCACCCCACTCAACCCCCCCATACCTCACTGCACCCCACTCAACCCCTCCATACCTCACTGCACATCACTCAACCCCGCCCATACCCCACTACACACCACTGAACCCGCCCATACCCCACTACACCCCACTCAACCCCACCCATATCCCACTACACACCACTCAACCCCACCCATATCCCACTACTACCCACTCAACCCAGCCCTTACCTCACTGCACCTCACTCAACCCCGCCTATTCACCATGCACCATACTCAACCCAGTTCATACCCCACTGTGCCTTACCCAATTCCGCCTATACCCCACTGCACCCCACCCAACCCCGCCCATACCCCACAACACACCAATCAACCCCGCCCATACCCAACTACATCCCACTCAATCCCACCCATACCCCACTCAACCCAGCCCATACCCCAGTGCCCCCCACTCAACCCCGCCCATACCCCACTGCACCCCACACAACCCCGCCCATACCCCACCGCACCCCACACAACCTCACTCTAACCCCACTCACCACACTCGCTCTCAAGAGAATATGAATGCCAGGCGTTAGACTGATTAGAATATTGGGTCTCTCGATCATGGAGGGTTACTGATTACACTATTATCAGGCTCGTATTGCTCATTCTTAGATAAAGAAAATCGTTTAGTTTTGCTAGAGTTCAGTAGTAGAGTTCTTTCGATCAAGGGAAGTTAATAAGGTGAAAGAGTGTGCACAGGTTGTAAGGTCACTTAAAATAAATATGAGGATATTGGTTACACGATTTGACTTTAAACAGGGGACGTGTGGAAGGTTAAAAGAGTGGACGGACACGGTAAATAAATGTGCAAACAAATGATGTAAGGATGTTAAAGGATACAAGATATGAAGCACAGAAATGTAAGGATGACGTACTGTTCGGAGATGCACATGATAAACACTGGAACTTTTTTTTTTTTTTTTTGGTAGCTGGCAGAATGGTTCACTTTTTTTCATAGATCACTAGGCCTGTGAAAATGATCTGAGGGTTTCGAAAGCCTGAATGATGAGTGGCTGCATGACCCATTTCACTGGATACTTTAATCATTCTACTTTTACACTTTTCTGTTGATGTTCCTGGATCCCTCTCACACCACGCATCAATGGGAAAGAGTTAATGTCGAGGAAGAAATTACGTGAATTGTAACAACTTGAGGGAGAAACACCACATAAATTAATCCTGGGTCCTTTCTCTGCATATGGTGTCTCTCCAAGAGCTAGTATTAATACGAGTATGTGTCAGTGTGAGTCATGCTGCGTCTAACTTACTGAATCTGCCACAAATCAAATATGTATATACTAAATATGTTTTTCACTGATCCTCGCTAAGACATGCACAGTTGAGGACAATAATCGTTACATATCTGGGGTTCGGAACTAATGAAGGCAGATTATAAGCGATCCAGCCCGATTGAATGTTAGTGTTTAGATTAGGAAGATCTCACCAGGTCCTGACAAATTACACACACACACACACACACACACACACACACACACACACACACACACACACACACACACTGTAAAACAACTGCTAAACACAACTGTACGCCTTGTCTATGTTCCGCACCAAATAACTGTGTAAAGCAACTACTGACCACAACCTAACATCTTGTCCATATTACTTACCAAATAAACAGTGTCGAGTAATACCTGTCTTACTTAATTGTACTCTTCAGCTTCCCCAAGGATTTCCTCATCCACTTCTATGACATTATACCCCTGATATCTTAACCTGGCCATATTTTCGTCCGTTTGCAGCTATTTTACTTAGTTCAATAGAGAAAAAGCCAATACAGCGGGTCAGTCTAGTTTCCACAGCACTTCGTATTGTTTAGTCGCCTGTAATAATTCAGTAGTTACGAAGGAGAGATACCAGATTTTGGCCATGTTAGAGTAAAATGAGTATAGCAGATGCCAAGCATTAAAACTGTTGAACTTTTGTCTTACTTTTATACTACTGAGATTTTTTTCTTAAATCTCCAGCTTATCAAATTTTTACAATGTTATCAGAAGTTCTTGAATATTGTGTGTGTGTGTGTGTGTGTGTGTGTGTGTGTGTGTGTGTGTGTGTGTGTGTGTGTGTGTGTGTGTGTGTGTGTGTGTGTGTGTTCTTACCTAATTGTATCTTTACAGGAGTGATTCAAGCTCGTACTGTCCCGTGTATTAAACCATTTTTACCAAACATATCCTTAAATTTAGGAATAGTTTTGAAACTTTAATAGTTTTGAAACTTTAATTAATAAGCATATTGTTAAACATCTTGAATCCAACAACTTAATTAGTGATAGACAATACGGTTTTCGCCACGGAAGATCCACCATTGACATTCTCAATCTCTTAACTCATACCATCCATCAATCAATTGATCTTTTTGGAGAAACTCATGCAGTAGCTCTTGATATCTCTAAAGCTTTCGACAGAGTATGGCACCGTTCCCTACTGTCCAAACTCCCTTGCTATGGACTAACGTCTTTTGTTCCTTTGATTTCTTCTTATCTTAGTGACAGGAAAATAAGAGTAAAAGTAGATGATGTATATTCGAATTTCCACTCAATTAACGCCGGCGTGCCGCAGGGATCAGTTCTGGCGCCAACCCTATTTCTGGTTCATATTAATGATCTCTTATCTGTCACTCACAATCCCATTCACTCATATGCAGATGACTCAACACTACATAGTTCATTCACACTCAGACATCCATTTACAAAGTCTAATATCTCTACTGCTCAACTCAGTACAGCCATCTCCATAAATCAAGATCTATCTACAATCAGTGAATGGGGACAAAACAACCTTGTCTCTTTTAATGCTAGTAAAACTAAATATATACAGTTTACTAATAGACAGATATTGCCAGATTCGTACATTACCTTCAGAGCTACTAATATTCCCATCTCCAAAAGTATTGAAATTCTTGGTGTCTCACTTAACAGTGCCCTCAGCTGGACCTCTCATGTCAGATCACTTGCTAAAACCGCCTCAAAGAAACTTGGATTATTGTACAGAGTCCGTAACTTCTTCGCCGATGAGCAGTTGGCTATAATTTATAAGAGTCATGTGCGCTCTCAGCTTGAATATTGCTCACCCTTGTGGAATGGTTGTGGAGAGGTTGCATTAAGACAACTAGACAAAATTCAGAATAAAGCTGTTAGAATCATTAACAACCCTGCCATTACAAATAAACTACCTCCCCTGCAAGTGAGAAGGAATGTTGCCTCCCTTGCTTTATTTTACAGATATTTTTTTGGCAAATGCTCAGACGAAGTTGCGTCCATGGTGCCACCTCTCCATGCCTTCCCTCGTGCTACACGGGCAGCTGGTAGCGCTCATGACTGGAATGTCACACAACCATATTGCAGAACTTCTGACTATCAGAATTCTTTCATTCCCCGAACTGCATCTCTCTGGAACTCGCTTCCCCAGAGTTGTTTTCCTCCAAATTTCAACCCACAACTGTTCAAGTCTAACTGTTACAGATATTTTATGAACAGAGGACACCAGTAATCTGGTGTATGGATTATTTTTTTTTTACCCATTTGTTTTTCCTTCCTCCGTTCTGTTATTTATTTAAAAAAAAAAAGGACTGATGACAAACATGAATAATGAGGACCATGGTGGTGGTTCCACCGATCAATTGCCCTATTTGGGAAACTGAATTTCCTTACGTCTTTATCGCCTCTCTTTTTATGTAGTTTTTTGCAGTGTCCTCTTGCTGATGCTTCCCCATAGGTTGTATATTCATTTATGTCTATTCTATCTTTCCCTGAGATGCATCTATATAGCATAATCATGTCTCCTTTTTTCCTTCTCTCCTGTAGTGTTGGTAGATTCAGTTTTTCTCGTCTTTCTTCGTAGCTTAGATCCTTCAAATTTGTGTGTGTGTGTGTGTGTGTGTGTGTGTGTGTGTGTGTGTGTGTGTGTGTGAATATTTGTTTGCATATATTTGTAATAAAACATACATTCCATATTTGGAAATGAATTTGCCGATTAGGCAATTTCTGTGCAGATTCGGTAACTGAGTGCCAACTTGGTAATTCGTTCACTCTTTTCCCCACCTTTGCCCACAAGCTTGCTGCAGAAACACACCTCCAGTAACACAACCTCAATGTTCGCTCATTTAATCATAATGTGCACTTTGATAATGCTGTATTTGTTTTCCAAAGATTACAACTTTATAACAAGAAGACACCTTTGCCAAAACCAGCATTCAAATGTCCCTTCTGCCAGGTAAATCACAGGAGGCTTCCCATTTTGTTGGGCCGCTTTGCATCCCACGCTGTAGTCTTTATTACATTCTGGAACCCCTGATACACAGTCAGGCGAAACTAATAAATACGACTCACGTGTACTGATGGTCTGTGGCAATCTGGAGAGGAAAATAATGGCACAATTTCTCTTACCTGACTAACTTAGATGTATACACCTCGCCCTGCAGCTAGGCTCTCCTTCTTCTCTAGTGAGTCCGCCACGAGTTTCTCCAGCCTTCGTGGCGTCGCTAACCCTTGTAATTTTTTTTTTTTTTTTACTTTCAAGTAATTTTCTTTTTATTTACTTTTCCTAAGCTTTCCAACTGCCATACTATTGTCATATCTTTCACGCTTACATGTTTCACATTTACTTCTTGACTGCTGTAATAATTCCCTTCTCGACAGTGTTATCTCAATTATGTAACTCACATATATACCTTACACCTCTATCCACCCAAGGCCTTCTCTATCCACCGCTTTCTTCCCTAGTTACTCTCCCCACGACATTCTGGCATTTCTCCCTCTAGTTCTGCCCTCGGTCTCTACAACATTCGTACTCTACTATATGATCAGCTTTTTCTTCAATGGCATCACTTCCATTGCACACATTTTTCACCCCATGTCGTCCTTCCCATCCACCTTCCTACTTGTACATTCATTGGCCGAGCCTTTCTTATGGGGTTAGAGCCAGCATTCAGCGGACTTTTTACGAGTTTCGGCTAGCATTTGGCGGATTTCTTACAAGGTTAGGGCTAGCATTACGCGGATTTCTTTGGGGTTAGGGCTAACATTTGGCGGATTTCTTACAAGGTTAGGGCTAGCATTACGCGGATTTCTTTGGGGTTAGGGCTAACATTTGGCGGATTTCTTAAGGGATACGTGCTACCATTTGACGAATTTCTTAAGTTCAGGTATTGTGGCAGAAAGCGGTACCATACCTGTCTGCTGAATGGGACCCAACAATGCTCTCGTTACTGTCTTCGCCGCTACTACCGCCACCTTCCCCAGGAAAGTTGTCATTCCTTTGCCACGTTTGGGCCTGGAGCTACCTATGACAGCTGTGTATGTCGTGTGAGGAGTAATACGTTCTTTCCACCAATCAGCCACAGTAAGAATCTAAGTCCCCCAAGTTTCTGAGAACCACAAATGGAAATAACTTGTGAAAGAGAACAAACCGCAAATGATACCTAACGACGCATGAGCACAAATGGTAGTTTTTCTTTACTATTAATGAAAACTACACATAATACTTAAGTTACTGGAATAATCAGAACTACATACGATACTTTCTGAGCAACATAGAGAACCACAAATGAAAGTTATCCAAGGAAACTTGAGAACGACAGCGATAGTCATGAGAACATATGCTAACAAATATTTATCTCATGATAATGGTTGTTTTGGTTACTGGTGGGGTCAATGTCAGATGTGTGTAGCCTCGTGACGTGTTTTATTGACCTACTACTGCTTCGTACACAAGATGTTATTAAAATTATGGCGAGGCCACTTGTAGTGAAGGGAGTACCGGGGATATACCAAACGTTTCCAGTGTGAAGTGTCTCCGAAGTGGAATAATACTGTTAAAAAGAAATATGTATCAAAGGTCATCTGACTGAAGAGGTGGGATGATTGAGAGACTGTTGTGTGTGTGTGTGTGTGTGTGTGTGTGTGTGTGTGTGTGTGTGTGTGTGTGTGTGTGTGTGTGTGTGTGTGTGTGTGTGTGTGTGTGTGTGTAGTTTTTCTCCATAATATAACCAGCCAATTAATATTCAGATACAGTTGTGCACAAAAATTTCTTCCACCAACCAGGCATAATGAAAATCCAAACCTCCTGAAGTTTCAATCCAGTACACAGCTACATGAATTTCTTACAGGTGTTTGGTGTATTCATTTGCATATTTTTGCAGACTGTTAGCAAGAGATGATGTTATGTTGTTCCTTGGTTAGGGGAAGAGATTTTTGTGCACGACAGTACCTACTCGTTACATGGAGGGCCTTGATGCTGGTGAGACTAACGTTGATGATTCTGACACTGATGATGAAGATGGTGGTGGTGGTGGTGGTGGTGGTGGTGGTGATGATGATGATGATGATGATGATGATGATGATGGTGATGATGATGATGATGATGATGATGATGATGGTGATGACGATGATGATGATGATGATGATGATGATGATGATGATGATGATGATGGTGATGATGATGATGATGATGATGATGATGATGGTGATGATGATGATGATGATGATGATGATGATGATGGTGATGATGATGATGATGATGATGATGATGATGATGATGATGATGATGATGATCCTAGTGATGTTAATGCAGCTGCTGTTGTTGGTGATGATAGTATTGCTGATGTTGACGATGTTGTTGTCGATGCTGCTTCTGATGAAGATGTTTGTTGATGATGATAATGATGATGATTTATCTTACACATTTATTAGAACCTGCAGAGTAATTTGTTTATGAAAGTGAGTAAAGAAACTATTAAGGAAGTCTAAAGAGAAAACAACAAACCCTGAGAACTTTCGTACCAATGATGTTCTTACGATGAATAAGTATTAATAACAGCTAACTAGTTTCTGGCTTCGATCACTTTGTTCTTAGTTATCCTGTGACTAACTTGATGGTGAAGTGTATGGAAGCTGTATCGGCGAAGACACTGGTATATACTCGTACAAACAGTCTTATACACATACTGGGCTTAATTATAAACACGACTTCCAGCACCGTCATCTTCTCGGGTAAGGAGGCTCCCTGGCACCTCTAAATCCTTGGCGAATCATTTTTGGATATGGCTGGTTAATATCCTTTTGTACGTTATTTAAGCAGAGGATAGCGATGTTAGAAAGATTTATATAACACAACTATCTCAAGGTCGGGACAACTCTATTGCTCAGTCCTATCTAGCGCTACTTTGAAAAAAAAAAAAAAAAAAAGTTTCCCAAGTCTCAATATTCCTGGGGCGAGGTGACAGAGTGGTTATCATTGCAAACTATGAAGGTATCGACCCGTTAGTGTCAGAGTTCGAATACTGGTGTGGGCACCTGGCGCCATTCAACTGACCATCCCCATCTTTATGAGCCCCTTCACGAAGACGGCAATGAAGTAGTAAACAAAGGATATAAGAGTCCCTTGGTACAGTACAAACCCTAATAAATCTGATAATTTTCTCTCGTGGCTGACGTTTGCTTTCTGTAGAAGCAGCAGGAGACACGGGAAGACTTGGCCTTCTGTTACTGTCCGTTCAGCAAAAACGACAGATGATCGTAAATATGTTCCGCGCTCCCACTCCAGGATCTTTTCTATCAAGGCCAAAACAGTCTCATCCAGGAACCTGGAGGTCGGACAGGGCGAACAGGGTGACAACAACTGCTTGTAAACTCTGGGTCTCTCCTTCCTCGTTGCATAAACTGTTCTCCAACTGACCCCCCTCTCTATCTATCTCTCTATATACCTAGGCTGCTTCCCCCAAGGAAAGGGAGGTAGCCGAGACAGGACGACACACTCCCCATTTACTCATCCATTCAAACACATTCATTCGCATCTTTGCCCCAAAGGGGAGAACGGACAGATCCTCACCGCACCACACCGCACAAGGGTCAACTGCGCAATGCAATCAGTGACATCCGCAGCAGGGCCCGACAGCAGAACTGGTTTACCCCTGCCACATCATAACAGACCCATCCCCTTACCCGCACCTGACCTGACTATGGGTGCATGAATGTGATATATATATATATATATATATATATATATATACCAGTATATACTGTATAGGGAAATGAACATGCAGATTCGGTCATTCCTGTGCCGATTCGGTGAATGTTGACTTGGTAATTCGTCCACCCCTTTACTCACCTTTGCCACAAACTTGGGTGCATGAACACTCACCTCCAGTAACAGAACCTCAAAGTTCACTCAGTTAATCAAAATACGTTAACTGATAATGTTATATTTATTTTTCAACGATCACAACCCTCAAAATGAAGACACCTTTGCCTAAACCAGCATTCCAAAAGCCATCCCACACGATGTCAGGCACGCTGCTCAGCGACTGGGAAGTATGGTGTAGAAACGCCCTATAAATTGTGAGGCAGAGGCAGGGATGGTGTTTCAGTTCATCACGTCTACATTATCATTATATAAGCATTTTCCATTACCATATTACAACACCACAGGCGCCAACTGCTCCTATGGAAGGGCCTTAATGATCGGGCGGCTCCACAGGCCGTTGGGTCGCTTTGCACCTGAGGCTGATGCTACACAACACGAATATTGTGTCTTCATTCTCCTTCGTAACTCGTTATAAACAAACATAACTAAGGTAAACATACTATTTACTTTAAGCAGCAGAAATACCTTACCAATTCACTTCCTCATTTTCCTGGTCGTCTTCTATATTTTTTTAAATTTTTGATGTAAATGATTGATGACAGCCGATGTTGCCTTCCTGCAGTTTTTGTCAAATTTTCATTCCGATTCACTCGTGTGTTTCTAATGCGTAATGGCAAACTTTCTAAAACCTACTCAAATAAACCAAAATTTATTATAACTGGACTAAACCTACATATTCATAATCTACTGTAGTCATACCTAACCTAACCTAACGAGGCAATATACCCTAAACAAAAAACCTAACCTAACCTAGCTCAATCTAACCTAACCTTAACCTAACTCTGTCTAACCAAACCTAAGAAACGGTAACCAAACCAAACGCCCAAATGTACAACTAAATGAATTTCCGTACAGCTGCACAACTTCTAGTAAGTGTCCGCCATTACGCCAAAGAAACAACACACATCGGAAAACAAACATGATCCGCAAGTAATAAATACGACTCAAGTGTATTGATGACCTTCAGCAGTCAGGAGTAAAAAAAAATAATGGCAAAATTCCTCTCACCTTCCTCGCTTTGGCTGTTTACTCCTCGCCCGGCAGCTTCGCCTCTTCTCCTTCTTGTATAGCGAGTTCGCCCCGGGTTTCTCCAGGCTTTGTGACGGCGCTAACTAACTTTTAACTAAATTTATTTTCATTTCATTTTTCCATGGCTTTCCGATTGTCATTCTAGTTTCATATTTTCCAAACTCTTACTAAAAAGTTCTTGACTACCATTCCTCTCGGGTTATTGCTCTCATATACCTTACACTTGTGTCTCCCCCCTCCCGTTTCTCTTGTCTTTTTATTTTTTAGTTCCTCTCCCCAAGACATTTTGTGATTTCTTCCTTTAGCTCTTTCCACTGTTTTCTACAATAATCGCACCCCACGATCAAAGGATCAACTGCTTCTTCACTGGGATCACCTTCATGTACATATTTTTCACTCCGTCGTCCTACCTCTCCGTCATACCACCCGTCCATTCACTTCCCAAGCCCGTTCTTGTCTTAATCTTCCTTTTTTTTCGGTTCCTCTTTATTCTCTTAGTGTTCCAGTGGTTCTTTTCCCTCCATACCACTTTTCCTCTCGTACGATCCCTTTTCTTTCACTCCTGTTTCAAGTACGGATTCTATACCTTCAGTTACCTTTGCTCTTTCGTAACACATACAGTACGAATTCACATCCATTTTTTTTTCTTGCTCCATTCCTGCTTTCCCTATTCTTGGGCATTTTTTCTTTTCTATCCAAATTGCTCTTTCCAGATTCCCATTTTTATGGTGTCTTTGATCAACGCTCTTCACTCATTCCTTCCTCCGTCAATTGAAACATTAGCTTTCGTCACCATATCATCGCATCCTCCATGCTCTTGGTGATTGTTTTGACACGTATATGTTTGTTCCTTGTCCGTCCTCTCGCTTCGTGGCAACATATGAAATGTGACACAGATTGAAGGCAAACACCCACATTATCCACAGCTCAGAATTTATATTACTAATATTTCTGGAAATTACTGCTACTACAACTACTACTGCTACTACTACTACCATCATTGATAATAATAATAATGATAATGGTAATAATAGCAGTAATAACCCCAAACGGGATTGAGGCGTCTGGCAATAGATAGATAGATAGACCATAGCAGCAGCAGCAGCAGTAGTAGTAGTAGTAGTAGTAGTAGTAGCAGTAGTAGTAGTAGTAGTAGTAGTAGTAGTAGTAGTAATAGTAGTTACCCATAATACAGTAATAATAAATAAGAGATCCCTATCGTTATTTCCAAGAAAACATTTGCTTCCCTTCATGTATATATGTATAAACAAATTATACCGAATAATATATATTTTTAAATACTGTTCATCAAATACAAGGAATAATGCTTCTAGTCAACTTATCATTAGCAGGAACACCAATCCACTGCGGGGTGATAATCTCTCGTATTACTTCTTCAAACCTCCCTCCATCCCCCACGGCAGCCCACCGTGCCATAGAAAGAAGGGGTAGGGGAGGGAGGCTTACCTGTGCCACTGACTCATTAAGGTAACCAGGTGGAGGTGTTCCAGGAGGTCTTTAGTGCTGGGTAGGTAACTGGTGAGATGCCTGACAAAGAGCTGCCACATTTTCTCCTTTTCATTCTACTGTTAATTCAATTTGTCTCTTCAGGTGTCCATTGGGAGCAGTTGACCAAGGGCTGTTTCTCTCTCTCTCTCTCTCTCTCTCTCTCTCTCTCTCTCTCTCTCTCTTGCTCACTCTCTCTCTCTCTGTTACCACACATGCAATACATGCTCAATCTTCCTCTCACTTTGCTAATTTTCTGAAATGACATCCTTTTCCAGATTCTCTATCCTCATAACCATTCAATATATCTCTCAATTTCTTTCTCTCTCTTACAGTCGTAAAGTGAACAAACTGAGAAGCAATATTTGATCACATAAATTAGAAGTTTCAAGAACATTTTATTATTCAGAACTTTATACAATATGTTACACGTTAGACAATAGGTCAGGGTAGTGCCATTTTGTCACTGAACTATCCTATTTGCATTTGATACTCTGACTATTGCATTTTAAGTTAATACTGATGAGCTTACTTGTGATTTCAGCCAGGATGAAGGTTAGGATCGACTAGTTTATCCCTAATTTAGATGTTAGCATATACTGACGTCCAGTGGCAAAAGTAATGTCAAAGATCTTTCGTCATATGTTCTGAAGGTCACATGAACAATAAATCATGGTTATATTGATGTGAATGGCGTTACTTTATAATAGTCAGTTGTACTCCATAATGAACATATCACTGAACATCTTACTATTAACTGGGTGCAATAGTGAGTGAGGAAAGTCAGGTGGGAGCTCAGATAAATCCGTAGGTGTGAGCTTTGCAGTGTGCTTGATCTGGTGCCGAGGGTGCAGGTGTAGCAAATACATGGTTAGTCTGTGCAGGTCATAGCCTTACATACTGTCACATATGAGTACCCTGCTTGATCCAGATGTCAGTGTATGTATTGTATTGGCCAGCTGGTGTCGAAAATGATATAAGTACACTCATTCATTATTACAGGATGAGGTCAAATCTGATTATAGAAATGACTGCATATCTGAGGGTACTTGTTGCTGATTTAGATTTTTTATAGCAAGATACAGTCACGGTCTAATATTGGTCCCTCTACCTCTACCCCCGTCGCTTGGCATACGTTTTTCTACCAGCAAGTCACAATGGGATGGGAGAGAAGAGAGGCAGGGATGGAGGGAACAGTTAAGGAGAAGAGACGTGAGTGTGTGTGGGAGGGAAGGGTACCGGTGTTGGACAGGGGTACTGTGAAGAACGGCAGTAAGGTCAAGGGTGTGTGTGATATGTAAAGAAGGGATCATCATATGCGCTCAACCTTCCCTCACTCGTACGAGGGAACTGAGTTAGAAATTGGCTGGTAAAGTTTTAACTAGAGGCAGACTGCACGGAGCTTTACCTGGGTGCAATGTCAGCTGCAAGTACGAGTTTAGTGTTGATTATAGTTGTGTCAGTTGTAGGCGTGATGTTTGTTATAAATGTGATGTTACTGAAACTATAATGTCAGTTGTATGCAATAAACTGGTTATGGTAATGATGTCTGTTGCTTGTATTATGCTGAAGGTAGGTTTGGCGTCGCTTCCTTGTTTAACCAAGTTATCATAGGACCAAAACTGCAGAAGTTAATTTGGTCCCTCGTAGTGAAGTCATTGGTCTGGGGATGATGTGTGCTGTCAGTTGCATGTGTGGATCTGGTGCCAGGTAGCGCAGGTCTGGCAGGTGACGTAGCAGCACCAGTGGTACTTGCAGTGGCAGCGATGATGTGTGCGGCGGGTGTGTGTGGTATGGCCCCGTCCGCAACACATCACGT
>NC_137051.1:40165955-40243455 GCF_032717465.1 Coenobita brevimanus | reverse complement strand
ACAGGAAGAAATGTAACAATATACTACCAAGAATACTACAAAGACGAACAGCAGAAACGAGAGAGAGAGAGAGAGAGAGAGAGAGAGAGAGAGAGAGAGAGAGAGAGAGAGAGAGCACGTCAGTTACTCTCATGCTTTTTACTTAAATTTTTCTTCGGTCATTCTGCTTAACATTGAATTAGTGGACTGCTGCTGCTATTTGTGTGTGTGTGTGTGTGTGTGTGTGTGTGTGTGTGTGTGTGTGTGTGTGTGTGTGTGTGTGTGTGTGTGTGTGTGTGTGTGTGTGTGTGTGGCTATCAGGGATCAAAGCCTGAGTTGTGTATGGTACTGCTCGTGTCTATGGTACGTTCGTGTTAATTATAAAGCGAATACTAAAGCGACAAAAAATAATGTGACAGGGTGACTCTCATCACAAAAACTGGTTAGAATCTTATATAAATACGGGTTTGGTCGGATCCCTGCTGGTCTATCCTTCGGGTTGGGACAAAATATTGGGGGCAGGAGGTTAGGGGGGGGGGGTCGACCCCTTTGCGTGTGGTCTCCTAACTCAAGGTCGCAACAGTACATTGTTTCAGGAGTCAGTGGGAGGCCTCAGCGCTGGTCTTTGGTCCGCGTCCTTTGTGAAGAGAGTAGCGAAGAGGAGGGAATTGAAGATGCAGACATGTAACCGCTGTAAGGTGAAGGATACAAGAAAAGGTCGCTAAAGAGAAAACGATCAGCGAAAAAGACAAGTTCAAAGTACATGAAGGAATCGCTAAACATGCACTCGTTGTTAACAGCAAGTGGTGTGACTGAGAGTTCATTTTCTCGCATGTCCTAATTCACCTCTGTATGAAAACACAGGCCGGGGTACAAACAGTAAATCGGTGTAGCTACATGCCCGCCACGTCACCATAATTTCTCCTTTTTCGTGACGGTACGCGTTCGCCCCGTCGACTTCTTCGGTACGTGGACTGTCCTTCTCAGAGCCCTGGTGAATTATGGCGGGAATTTACGACTAATTTTCGCGCAGACAAAGAAGTTGGTGGAGGCCATAAATTAAGCTGCAGAGAGCGGCACGCGAGGGTGGTTATGGCGGCGTGTTGCGTATCTTAATGTCAGCCATGTTTATCACCCGACAAATGGCCCCGCGTACTTTGGGCTTGTATTTATACGACACCCTAACCAGTTTTTACGATAAGCAAGTCCCCACGGCAGTCAGTTATTGTCAGAAATGTTTTGTTTCGCTGTACTTTTTCACGTTAATATTTTACTCTTTGTCTGATAATGAAATTCGTAGCGGTCCGTGTGAAGACAAACGTATATACAGACAAGACATACAAGACTAAGAGAGGTTTTATAAACGCGGCTCCTGCTCCTGAGTATTAACCCAAGATACAATCTGTATCGTAACTATCATCTGTTTTTGCAGGAGGGACTAGGAAGGAAGAGTGCAGTCTTCTCCTTATAACAAAAAATAATAATAATTAAAGTAAGGTAAAGCTGACGGCAGACACCATCAGGCGCTTAGCCGCAGTGCTCATCTTCGTACTTTATACTTTCGAGCCTGTGGCAGATTATTCACCCATTATCCTGGGATGCGAGGCCGCTGCATCATCCGAGTTACCAGTTACCGTACCTCCCGTAGGTGTTACCCTATGCAGTCATTTTACCTGCCAACCCACAAAGGAGGGACGGTCACCTGAGACGCCACCTACCTACACCACGATTCCACCTCTGACACTCTCGGGTCGGCAGCTTTACAGTCAGTGATACTAACCACTCAGCCACCGCGGCGATAGCATAGAACTCATATCCATTCACTCACTGTTCGGTCCCTAGAGTTTCTTGCCTGCACTTCACAGGCATACGGTATCGCTCTTGCAGGGCTTGTGGAGTTGTAATATTTTGTTGAATACATACTTAGATAGGCGATCCAACTTAAGTCATGAGCATCTCCGTATGTAATTCATCCTTTCATTTGCGTCCATCATCTCCTCTTTTGCTTCCTCAGTCCCATGCCTCGCTTCTCATACACTGTTTTAACCCATCTATCCGTCTTCCTTGCCTTCCACAATTCTGAGTCACTCATATAATACATTTCATCCATCAATCCTGACACAGGCTTCACAACCACCATACACACTTCACAGAGCTTTGCCGTGTTTCTTCCTTGCCCTACATACGTAATGCTTTTCTATCTTACTGCATAACTTTCAGCACTCTGCCACAAGTCGAAATATCATCTCCAATACATCAATGACCTGAGAAAGAGCTAAGTGAAATATTGATATCTGCAGTATGTGCAGTCCTAGGAAGACTGATCTAAATATTACCAACAACGTGTAGCATTTTTTTTTTTTACATGCTCCTCTGGAACCTGTGTCTGCTTTATTATTTTTTTTATACTTTGACCCTGGCCACAAACTTGACAGTCCGTTCCCTATGAATAAGCAGCCCTCCTACGTACTGCTGAGTATATATTATGTTCTCCTAATATTTCATCTTTTCTGTTTTTCATTTTCCTCTGGTGGCTAATATTTCAAAGCTCAGATAGGCCTGGAATCTCTCTGCCCATAGATGATGCTCTTTCGTATCAGGCTGGAAGGTGATGGACAGGACCTAAATGTAAACCACAAAAAAGTAAGCGAAACAGCAGGCCACATTTTGTCCTGACTCCATCACGCACCTTTGCAAGTCACTACTTAGGCGCTACAACCCAGAGAATAAATCCTTGGGGTGTCTCGATGTGAACTGCATGATGACATTAACAGGGGTGGGTCTTACGGAAGATTACAGTCTATTCACTTACTCTTGGCGGAGGTTTTCATTCTTTGGCAGCCCATTTCCCGTAGTTCAGTAGAAGAATAAGAGTAATACGGCCCGGCATCCTTTCCATGGCACTTCTTTGTGACTGGCATCAAATTCAAATGTTGGTCTATTGTTACAGTTCAGCATTAAAGATTAAGAGACGGGAATTTCACGTTTATACTGTTTTTCTCCAACTTGACCTTGATTTTCGTCCTTTTGCAACTTTTTTCACGTACCTCAGTGGCAGCAGAAGAAGACAGTGCTACGGCTCTACGTCCTTTTCAGACAACTTCTTCGTAACCAGCACCATATTTTTGTTTTCATCTCTTGTTACAGCCCAGCATTCAAGACGGGTAGATGGCAATTTTAGGCCCAAGTTGGAGCCAAAGGGTATAGTTACAGTGAATCGATTATAGTTCAGAAAATTCCAAAAACGGTGTCACATGCAACAAGTACCCTATCATGCCTGGTTTAGGGGGTATATAATCCTGTGTATAAAATTTCCTATAATAAACAAAGGGAAAAATATAACTCCTGTGCATAAATCGTCCCTCTAACTGTCAAAGCAAGTCGCCAATTTAGCACCACATCGCCAAAGTCAGGGATGTGAGGTAGACTGCTTCGTGACTGTGACGCCGGGAACTGTGCCTACCTGCCAGCGGTGCCGAGGGATCCAAGGCGGGGCTCGGGGTGGCAGTAATCGGGGGACTTGGTGACGTAGATGAGGTCGTCACGAGAATAGCGGGAGACGGCGGGGCTGGACGGCAGGAGGCGGTGACGGGACCCGGACGCCACCGCCCTCACCTCAACACCTGACAGGTATCCACGGTACAGACGCTCACCGGCCTGTACGCGTCAAGATAAGTAAATACATATATACATACATACATAGATACATGCATACATAAAAACATAAATGAAGACTAAAAAGTCTTATATTAAAACCTAGGAATCGTTAAGGCAAGTATATACATCTTTCTACTAAATCTTAATCTCCTCCTAGATCATAACACTCGACAGTCAAATTTACAATCCAGGTCCCTACTTCAATTTAACTTACGAACAGGCTAAGGTAAAGAAAACACTGCCAGAAGGTCTCGTGGCCACTTGAAAATCGAACCCGGGACCCCTCGCTTACGGGGGACAGAAGACCAGGCAGCTATACAAGAGGGATAGGGGATGGTGGGCGAGTGGATGGCAGACAGAACGACTGGGTGTGGTGAAGGATACAAAGTCAGTTAGTCGCATTAGTAACACCGATTCAAAACTCGATAAAGTTGTACTGTAATCTTTGAGGTTGAATATGCACCTTTTTCGGCTTTATTATTTTCATTTCGGGCTCGTTCTATGGGGTCTTTTACACGAAGCAGAGGTCTGAGTGTGAAGGCTGCCAGAGGGTTTCATGAAGGTGTGTTGGTGCCCACATTATCGTATGGGTGTTATTTCGGCATGGTATGGGGGGTGAAATGTCGAGGGTATAGGCCAGCGATTCTCAAACTTTTTAGTGTATGACCCTATTTGGAATATTTCAAGACTTCGCGAACCACAGGGTACAGAGAGAGAGAGAGAGAGAGAGTAACTGGTATATAGCCTAACGTAATTATGAATATGCTAATAGTGTAATAAGGATAATTACAGTTTCAATTAAGTAAATAAAATACAATGAAAGCACTAGGCCTATTCTATGTCCCTGCGACCCACCAAAATTACTCTCGCGACTCACTTTTGCGTCGAGACCCATAGTTTGAGAATCACAAGTATGGCCAGTGGAAGCAGGATTGTTGAGGAACGTATGTATGGGGTGTGTAGAGAGGGTGGGGTAGGAGATATTGCATAATGAGAAGGAAAAATGTGGCAAGACTCATAAACAAGAGCGTTAGTCCGTTCTCACACCTTCCTGGCCTCCCAAACAGGTTAAACTGCTGACACAAAAGGCTGACTTCATAGATCTACGGAAATTATGAGGTAACCTATTCAAACCAAACCTACCATTCAACACCAGTGCCCTACCCTGTACATCAAAAACCTTAATTAGTGATAAGATGATGGAAATAAATAAAGTACTACCTATTCTGAGCCCCCCAAAACGTGTCACCAAAAACGTTCCAGTTCTGTCGTCACTTGTAAACGTTAAATATAGTTACCGAAACGTGCATAAGCTGCCTTCGTATATTATGATTGTGCCAATACAAGTACAGCTACATATATTACCTTCTGATATACTGGCCTTTGAGCTTAAGTTTAGTTTCCCTTAGCTTCTGATCAGTGAGAAAGCTATGGAAACAGTCTCGTGGGTTCCGCTAAGCACTGTAAGCCGTACGTGCTGATCTGTTGACGCCTCCTGTACTTCATTCCCGCCACTTTTACGCGATTTTACTCAACACAGGGGACGCTTTTCAAACTCGAGGGGTTAGATACAGCCTTCATTAACCTCTTCATCGCTAGACGTCCTTCCCAGCTGAATAAAATCGTCTGGAGGGAGCGAAAATTGACAGAAGTACAGATTTAGGGTGTTGCGAGGCCCGGCAACAAATTTCCTTCATGCATACGATTTTTTGCATTACGGGGTGTTTGATTTTCCCGGGGTGATCATGCTTTCATCTCTCTCTCTCTCTAACTTAACTTACTCTACCCTGCCCAAACCTAGCTGACAAACAAACCAGCAAAGGAAGCAAACGTAACCCAACCTGATACTAACAAAACACACCTAACCTAACCCAGACTCTCCTGGATGCGAAAAGTGTTAAAAATTGTTAGTGTTAAAATGCTAAAAAGTGTTAAACTGTTGAAAATGTGTTTAAGAAGTGTTAAAAAGTGTTAAAGTGTTAAAAAACTGTTAAAAAGTGTTGTGTTAAAAAGTGTTAAATGTTAAAAGTGTTAAGTGTTAAAAAGGGTTAATAACTGCAAAAAAGTGTTAGTGTTAAACAAGTGTTAAAAAGTGTTAAAAAGGTTAAAAATGTTAGTGTTAAAAAAGTGTTAAAGTGTTTAAAAAGTGTTAAAGTGTTTAAAAAGTGTTAGTGTTAAAAAAGTGTTAAGAAGTGGTAAAAAAGTGTTAAAAAGTGGTTAAAAATGGCTGAAAAGTGATAGTGTTAACAAGTGGTTATAATTGCTGAAAAGTGTTAAAGTGGTTAAAAGTGTTAAAAAAGTGCTAAACAGTGCCAGAAGAGGTAAAGGGCAGGTGACTCGCGGCGCAGCACCCACCTGTCTGAAGTTGGGCAGTCCCCGCCAGCAGGTTTTGATGCTGCAGGAGCCGGACACCCCGTGGCACTTGCACTGGGTGGACAGCGACGCCTTCACCACCTGCGGCACACACGAAGGTTAGTGACGCTGCCTTACCACCTGCGGCACACACGAAGGTTAGTGACGCTGCCTTACCACCTGCGGCACACACGAAGGTTAGTGACGCTGCCTTACCACCTGCGGCACACACGTAAGGTTAGTGACGCTGCCTTACCACCTGCGGCACACACGAAGGTTAGTGACGCTGCCTTACCACCTGCGGCACACACGAAGGTTAGTGACGCTGCCTTACCACCTGCGGCACACAGGTAAGGTTAGTGACGCGGCCTTACCACCTGAAGGAACTGAACCAATGACAACTTCAAATTCGATGACTCTTGATTATGAGGTGCGAATGAGTCTCCTTGGTTACTGTTCAAAGTTGGGTTTTACCTGGCGAAACTAGACACTCACACCTTGAAATTTGATATCTTGGTTTTGAGGTAAGAATAAGTCTTCTTGGTTACTATTCTAAGTTGATTTTTACCTGGCGAAACTAGACACTCACACCTTGAAATTCGATGTCTTAGTTACAAGGTAGGAATGAGTCTCCTTGGTTACTATATAAAGGTTTATATCCAAAACACGACAGAGAGAATGAAAGAAAAGGTGTCCAGGTGTATCTGCCTAAGGAACAACTGTGCTAAGTCTGAAGTGAACTGGTGAAGAAATGAAGGAATGAGATTAAGCTGAAAGTGTCTGAAGGAAAAGATGATGAAGAAGAAGAAGAAGATTATGATGAAGAAGAAGAAGAAGAGGAAGAAGAAAGTGTTTGTAAGAAAAGAAGAAGAAGAAGGGGAAGAAGAAAGTGTTTGTAAGAAAAGATGAAGAAGAAGGGGAAGAAGAAAGTGTTTGCAGGAAAAGAAGAAGAAGAAGAGGAAGAGGAAGAAGAAGAGGATGATGATGATGACGAAGAGGAGGAGGAGGAGGAGGAGGAGGAGATGATGATGAAGTAGAAGAAGATGATGATGATGATGATGATGATGAAGAAGTAGAAGAAGAAGATAACAAAGAAGACGAGGAAGAAAGAAAGAAAGGAATTAAGTAAACACAGTATGGCCTCGACTATGAAATACGTGAATGGCAAAATATAAAGCAAAGGACGGGAGAAAAACATAAGGCAAAACTAATGCAGAATTTGACAGGGCGACACAACACAAGTCGAGACAAGGTTGAACAGGGCTGGCTTGGGTGTAGTAGGCGTGGCTGTGTGGCTGTGTGTGTGTGTGTGTGTGTGTGTGTGTGTGTGTGTGTGTGTGTGTGTGTGTGTGCCTCTATCCCAGACGCTTTTCGTAAACAAGGCACGTCATTCCCGTAGACTTTTTTAAAGCGAAGTCCTCACATGATATCCTACTTTACGCCTGTACAGTAGTTTTAGCGACTTTAGCGAAGCCTCATGTTGGGCCTTGAAGCTCGTGTATCTATCTGGTATAATATCTATCTATTATTTTTGTACCTGTTTGTCACCTTCAGAGTCTTTTTTTCAGATGTGGAGTGACTTTTCGAGCTGAAAGAGTGAGAGTTCTTCCTTAGCTTATTCAGTACAAGTCCTTGCTAGAGAGAGAGAGAGAGAGAATCGTACCCTATCAGAGGTGCCTTGGACAACCGGATATCTGGTTCTTTCTGTCCCTCATCAGTAACGACTCACTCTTACATAATCTCTCTCTCTCTCTCTCTCTCTCTCTCTCTTAAGTGCAGAGGTGTAGCAAGATATGAACACAAGAATAAGGTGCTAGTCACGAAGAAGTGCTATGGGGAGGGGTGAAGAGTCGCGGATGGTCTGAAGAAGCGTGTGTTTATACCAAACTCGCAAGGAGGGACGCAAACTCAAATATTTCCCGATGGTTTTTGTGGTTCGTTGTAATGATGGGACGTATCTGGCTTTCCTACGTGGCTGCTGACTGCGTTCTCTAATATGGGATGCAGGCTAACTATACCTAATTATGACAAGCGTTCCCTATATGATCTTCAGTAATTACGGGTTGGCACTTTACTTTGCGAATTGAAGGTGGAAGCATATAAGATCTTTAACATTGCCTTCCTACTGCCTGTCACTCCCAAACACTCTCCTTGCAACCATTCTCTCTGTCTGTCTGTCTGTCTGTTTCTAAAATCACCTTCCTACTGCCTGTCATTCTCAAACACTTTCCTTCCTTGCTGCACTCTCTCTCTCTCTCTCTCTCTCTCTCTCTCTCTCTCTCTCTCTCTCTCTAACATCACCTTCCTACTGCCTGTCACTCCCAAACACTCTCCATCCTCTCTCTCTCTCTCTCTCTCTCTCTCTCTCTCTCTCATAACGTTCGTCAGCCTTACATTAGCTTCGCAGTGAAAAATGAAGACGATAAAGATTACTATACTCCTTTCACCTTAACTTGGCCCAGATTTTCGTCCTTTTGCAGCTTACTTTACGTAGCTCAGTGGCAAGAGGGGACAGTGCCACGGCTCTACACCCTTTTCATAGCACTTCTTCGTGACTAGCATGAATTCTAACGTTAACCTATAGCTAGAAGTCAGCACTGGAGAGAGAGAGAGAGAGAGAGAGAGAGGGGGGGGGAATAGACAGACAGACAGACAGATAGACAAACAGACAGACAGACAGATAGATTAATTATAAACAGGATATCAGACGCCAAACCTCAGTCATCACCAGGTAATCAACTCGTGTCTGGGGTGGCAATTAAAGCCTGCTAATTATGGTCATTGGAGGCCACCTGGTAATTACTGGACCCTGCTTTACCGCTGTCGTCATAAATCCTTAACTCTGCCAATTACCATCATCAGGATCGGTATTAGCTTCGTTGCATGGAATTTATTTTTGATGCTGGTTTTGTGTGAGAGTTAATACATTCATTTGTTCCTTGACGTCATGGCAAAATAAATTAAAAATAAAATTGACTAGCAATAATAACAATGTAAATCATATAAATGCTAACAATACAAACAACAACAACAACAGCGATAATAATGTACGGTATAGATGGTAAGCTGCTAGGTGCCGTCAAGAGCTTGTACGATGGTGGTGAAGCATGTGTAAGGGTTAATGGGCATCTAAGTGAATGGTGCATGATTGGTGTGGGCGTGCGACAAGGTTGTGTGATGTCCCCATGGTTGTTCAATATATATATATGGATGGGGTGATGAGAGAAGTAAAAACACGAGTAATGGAGAGGGGGATGGCGTTGGTAATGAATGGTGATGGATGGAATATCTCGAATTTGTTGTATGCTGATGATGCAGTACCACTTGCAAATACCCGACAAGAACTTGGTAGACTAATGCAGAGTTTTGCTGATGTCTGTGAGCGTCGTGCCTTGAGAATAAATGTAGAAATGAATAAAGTGATGGTTACTGAGAGAGAAGGTGAATCCCAGTGTGATGTCACAGTGAATGGAGAGAGACTGGAATTGGTGAGAGAGTTCAAATACCTGGGTACAGTGACAGAAAAGAGAGGAAAATGTGCAAAAGAAGTGGAAAGTAGAGTGATACAAGGAAGGAAAGTAGCTGGTGCAATGAAGGCCTTGATAAGATACAGAGGCTTGAGAGTTGCAGCTGGACGAGGCTTACATGAAGGAGTGTTAGTGCCAACTTTGACATATGGATGCAAGACTATGGTGTGGCATGAAAATGAAAAGTCAAGAGTAAGAGCAGTGGAGATGGGACTGCTGAGGAATGTATGTGGAGTACAGAAAGTGGATAGGATACGAAATAATGTGATTCGTGAAAGATGTGGTGAGGAAGTTGGTGGACACCAGAATCGAAGAGAGTGTACTGAGATGGTATGGTCATGTGGAGAGAATGGATAACAACAGAGTGGTGAAAAAGGTATATCTGAGCGAATTTGAAGAAGGGAAGAGGCGAGGTAGGCCAAGAAGAAGATGGAGGGATATGGTGGGTGAATGTGTAAGGAAGAGAGGTATGGAAGTCAGTGAGGTTATAAGACTGGCAAAAGATCGAGCTGGCTGGATGAATATTGTGGGGAGAATCGCATGATCAGAACAGGAAAGTCTATAACTACAAGCCCGTATGAAGTCCACTGTAGAATCGGATCTTTTCATTGGATGAAGAGTGACAGGCGACAGTGGCACATCCCCATGCTGACCAAGTACGAATAAGATCAGGAGGGCGTGTGTTTGTGTCAGTTTGTATATACCTCTCAAGCACATCCCAGCATATGGAAGGACACTCTAACATCTGTCTATCTACCTATCTATTGCCAGAAGCCTTAATCCCGTAAGGGGTGGCCACAAACAAATCGCCTCCACGTCGCCCTGTCCCCCGCCATTTCACTGCCCTGCTTCCAGCTCACACCCCTGTCTCTCATATACCTCTCCACTCCATCCCTCCATCTCATCCTCGGCCTCCCCCTCCCTCTCCCCCCCTCTACCTCACTCATATACAGTACACTCTCCTCACTTTAAATGCCTTCCACGATCCGGTTTCGCACCCAGGATTCGAGGCACACACAGACTGGGAGACGAACGCCGTAACCACACAAGGATAGAAGACAGGAAGAGACATTTGAAGGCCTCTGCTTCGCTTCTTTCACCTTCAACCTCTTCAGGACGGGAAAGCAATACTTACATTATTATTGTTACCGCTAAACTATTTTTATTACGATTAGGAAAGCAGCTGAGTAAAGAGAGAGGTAAAGAAAGTTCTCTCAAATTCCCCCAGTTTGATAAATAATATGTGAAATAAAGTAAATAAAAAACAAAAACAGAATAAAGAAAATAGCGTCGAGACAGCGCGAACAAAATATTTAATACGTCACCAGCCTGAGAGAGAGAGAAACAAGCCACTAATTAACGTCATATACCTGTCACCTGTCTCATTACCTCCACGTCTGGCTTTCATCAAACTTCATTAATTTCTCACTGTCAAAATTCCGTCATCTCCTGTGTCAGTTTCTGTGCTAAATAACTGAATACCTTACTTGGACGAATGTCGCAAAAAAAGAAGAGTCAAAGGCTGATAATTAACCTTTCAATGACCTAGGTTGGTGGTTAACTCTTGCGACACCCAGAGTAACCCTTATTTTCCGCAAAGTCTCCTTTGAGCTTCGTAAAATTAAAATGCAAGATTGAAAAAAACAAAAAATCTAATCAGAGAGAAGGTAGGGAAATACATTGATAAAATAAATTCGTGTTAAAAGACAAGTATTAAGTCGATTATGGAAATACTTTAAGACTTTAGGGAACCAAGTGTTGCATCTGAAATCCGTTTACTGGCAACTCCATAACGTCGCCCACCGTGACGTCATTAATGTTTACTTCCCGTTAAAGGGCCAGGTGACGTCAGAGGCTTGGCAACACCATTTCCTTAGCGATTTACTTCGCATCTTAACATTCTTCTGTATGCTATTTATATCACCTTAATATCAAAGTAGTTAGTAACGAGGAGGCTGCACACACAATCAGCTTAGTAACGAGGAAGCTGCACACACAATCAGCTTAGTAACGAGGAGGTTGTACACACAATCAGCTTAGTAACGCGGAAGCTACAAGGCACCTAAAGTTCCTGAATTGCAAATGTTCAACCACACCAATTAATCTACCAGTTAAGTTGTACAAGGAATTTGCCCCTAAACAAGCCACACCCCTCACCTCCATAATCAGTTCTTCACCAGACAAGCCAACTGCTCCAGAGGAAGGAAGACAGCATATGTAGTAACTTTCAAAATCATCAAATCCAGAATCCCTCGGCAAACTGCGTCCCGTGGCCATAACACCCATACCCAGTCTTATTTGGGAAGGGTTTGTGACTGACTGATCCTACACTGACATCGCTGACTCAGTAAACTCTCAGCACTTTAAAAATATGAAGTTCTCCTCTACCATACATTGCCTTGTTAGTTTCTTGGACTTCATTTAATACAGTCTGGAACAACGCAAAACCTCAGTAGCATCGACATTTGTGGATTCCCTCATAGCATTCGACCTGCCAGCCACAACATAATCAAAGAGTGGATTTGGAACTGCAAGGGAGCCTGGATACGTGGTTGACTGACTTCCACTTGGGTCGTCAACAGGTGGTCAGATATCGCGGTGCCACCTCTACCTCCCTCACTCTGTTCTGCGGTGTATCACAGGGCATCAAGATGGCTCCACTGTGCTTTCTCATGCGCATGGATTAAGCTCTGAGGGACACTGATCATTGAGGGAATTACGTCGATGTTTCCACCTTTGGCATCACAGTTGAAAACACATCCCTTGACTTCGGTGCACTCCAGAACGTCATGAACAGTCTAAGAGAGTGGACAGCCAAAACAGATGTCACAATCAACCATGCCAAAACAAGAGGACAAACAACATTCCACCTCCTGACATCACAATGGGTCATGTCCTTCGAGTGGTGGGAGACGTCAAGATCTTGGGCATCACCATAGACACCAACCTGGCCCGGAAGTGTCGTGTCAGCAATGTCAACGAAGCTCATTCCGCCTCCACTTGCTGCGACGACTAAATTCGCTAGGAGTTCCGCCAAACGAGCTCAAGAATGTGTATAATATTAAACTTACCAAAGCTGACTTATGCATCACCAATCAGGGCGTCATCGCTTATTGCTACACGGATGCAGGATAGAAACAGTGCAGAAAAGGGAGTGCAAAATCATCCTCGGCCACACACACACACACACACACACACACACACACACACACACACACACGCACGCACATACCAAGATACCTCAGACAAACTTCCCACCTCGGAGTTCCTTCTAAAAAAAAAAAAAAAAAAAAAATTGGCCTCAAATAACCCACTCACCCTCTCTTTCGTTCCCTCTTCCCCCTTCGGACGCCCCCACCACTCACCCACACCAGAAACCACAGTATCTTAATACCCATAAAAACCCAGAGAGACAGGTACAAAAACCGTCCTGTACTGTATACAATGAATATGATAAACAACCAGTGGGAGTAAAACAGACAGCCCCGGGTACTTGTTCTCCACACTGCCCTAGATAATAAGCTTTAACTCCTGATAGGGTAATAATCAGTTTGTCAAATCTCTGTACTGCCACTGCACATCACTGCGGTATTGCTGTACTGTATGTGTCAAATGTCATAACAGTTTTGCAAAGTTCAATATTACGATCTTATCATTAAACGTTAGTATTATGTGATATACAATAAATACGATGTAATGGCACTGCCTATAGTGTCATACTGACACCACTGGCTATACCACCCACCATATATGCGCAGTAGGTGGGAAGTGAAAGGTATAACAGAAGTATGGGATAAACTGTCAATATTATATAATGATATTTGCCATAATGACACATGACACTGGCCACACCATCAACCATATATCAGATACGACATTATGACTGACTATAATTTCACTATAATACTGTGACATATATACTGATATGGTATTATAACATTAGCTATAATTATATATGACACTGATTATAGCATCAACCACGTGTGTAAGTAGTAATTACGAAATACAGTAGTTGTGTATGATATACAGTGAATATGATACAGCCTCATTACAGCGTGAGATAAGACACTTCAGTCCTTTGTTGGATAAGGAACATTTGCTATACGATTAATAATAGTAATTCAGCCATATTGAGGCGTGTAATAACTCCTTGTACTAGTTATCAGATGTGAAAGTACTGCCACTAAAACTCTGCACAACTAACAGTAAAATATGATCATGTACTATGGTATTATTGCATTATAGTAGCATAGCAATAAGGTCACAGTATTAGGGGGTGGTTTATTTATAGCACAGTATAGTAATAATTATCTAGTGTAGCTTTAAACAATGAACATACAGTAGGCAACTCTATACACCTACTAATACACCAGGCCATAATGTTTAGATAAAAATTTATGTGTATACTTGAGTGAAATGCAGAATCAACACATTACATTAGCTCAGCATGGTACTCAGTCACTGTATAATTATAAGGTCCACAGCAGAGCAGAATCAGAAATAGTGTCATCCCTCATCTGTTTTTCCATGCACTTCCTTCCAACTGCTGGTCATTTTAGATAATATTAAGTCCTACAATTTTCATGAGATTTCCGCAACTTGTACATTTTCCGACAGAAGGCTGCCATGAATCGACTAAACCTATTATTATTATTATTATTATTATTATCCAATCCTACGCCACACCATGAGAAGCGTAGGAGCCCGGGGCTAGTCAAGTTAGTCCTGACATATGAGAGCGACCAGCCTCACTCATCCCTGAGTGGCATTACATGAGCAATAAACCCCAACCATCATTTGGATATAAACCTACACAGGCTCAATCCGAGTGAAGCGCCGTAATTACCCACTAAACCGCCTGGCGCCATAATTTGGTTATATGGTTACCACCCAGCGCAGTAAATGGTTTCCTGGTGTACAGAAAACCATTTGGCTTGTCACTCAATGCAGAGTCACCAACAGGCAGAAGGAAGAGGAAAGAGTGAAGGAAAGAGAGACGGAGTGAAGTAGTGTAAAGTCACCAGCAGGCAGAAGGAAGACGAAAGAATGAAGGAAAGAAAGGCAGATGAGGAAGGAAAGAAGAGAGGGAAGGGCAGACACTCAAAGCAGCACTACATCGAGTGAGTGGATGGTGAGCGCCCCCACCTATTATCATTATTATTAGTGGTAGTAGTTGTAGTAGTAGTAGTAGTAGTATTTTTATTCATTATTTTACTTTTTGCTGTGGAAGGTTGAGGTCTTGTCTTGGTTTTTAAAAATATCCCATCTGTATTCCTTTGTAAACTCTGCTGTCAGGTACAAGGTAAAGACCATAGTGGGATAATTGCTTCTCCTCCCTCACATTGTCTGGGCCTCTCATTCCTCTTCTTCCTGTTGCCTACATCATCTTCACTACACACACACACACACACACACACATACACACACACACACACACACACACACACACACACACACACACACACACACACACATCCCCCCACCCTCCACCTAAGGCCAGGGGTGCATAGGCATGGCTCCCCTCTACCCTCTCCCCCTCACATCACTTCCCCTCCTCTTCCTCCCCCCTCCCGGAGCTTTATTTGCTGGTCAGGCTGTTAGACAAAGTTTGCTTCCCCATTTTAGTCCTTGTTCACTCAGAGGTAAAATTGGGGACCTTGATATCACTTCGTCTGTTGCCGGTAGCGTCCAAGGAGTAAAAATGAGACAAAAAAAATATATAGCTTATTGATTCTCGTGCAGTTGATAGGTGATATTTTAGGGCTTATTTTCCTCCCCCCCCTTCATCCCTAACTACCCTATTCCCACCTGACAACCACTATCCTTGTCAGTAATAATTCTTTTTATTGAATGGACTTAAAACAGAGACTCTTGACCTTTACTGAGAGCGACCCAAATTTTTCAGTAAATTTACCATGGCAGCCTAATTACTCATAGCCTTTTTTTCCCTTCAACTTTTTTTTTATGCAAAGAAGAAGGAACCACAGGCCAGGAGCCCGCCTATTGCTCCCTCCATGGAAAAAAACAAAAAACAAAAACGAGATAACAGAGAGCCAAATTCAAGATCCGTTCATTTCGAGATGCCTGGACACACTGCGTTTGAAAGACTGGAGATCGTAGGCAGTAGGAAATACAGACAGAGGGAGACAGATCCAGAGATGACCTGTTGCATACGTGAAGGACTGAGAGTAACAGTTAACTCTAGCATTAGCGAGCTGGACAGAAAAGGGGTGAGAGTTTGTTGGCTATCTAAGCATTAATGGCCTTGGGTTCCTTCTTTCTTGCATTACAAAAAACGAAAAATGCAATTGATATTTTTTTTTATTAACTGTAAGATAAAGAAAAATAAATACTTATGAGAAAGCATTATATACGGTATATCTCTTAATGTGCATACGTCGACACTTTTTTTTTTTTTTTTTGGGGGGGGGTTTTAATGCAAGAGATAGGCACTCGTGTATCTATCTATCTATCTATCTAATTACCTGGCTATTTATTTATCGATGGGTTGATGAATAGACAGATTGACAAATAGATGGACAAAAAAATAGATAGATAGACAAATAGATATATGTAGACAGATAAATAGATATAGACAGATAGATAGATAGACAAACAGATAGATAGACAGATACAGGAATATTTGCTTAACATACGGTGGTATTAAGTTCTTCACTCCTACCATATTCATTTTAAAGCGTCAGAGAGAGAGAGAGAGAGAGAGAGAGATGGAAGCATAAAAACTACAACAGAAATGAAACAGGAAAGATGGGCAAGTAAGAGAGAGAGAGAGAGAGAGAGAGAGAGAGAGAAACCAGGAATGCTTGGGGGGTGGCCGGGCAAGAATACTGTTCAGTGTGATGTATTGCCACAAAAAATATCCAATTCGCCTCCATTTCTGCCCGACGCATTACCTGTCTGCTCCCCCCCCTCCCACCTCTCTCTCTCTCTCTCTCTCACTTAACTTGCCTATCTTTCCTGTTTCATTTCTGTTGTAGTCTTTATGCTTCTCTCTCTCTCTCTCTCTCTCTCTCTCTCTCTCTCTCTCTCTCTCTCTCTCTCGAGGTACCAGCAATATGCATTTTTTTTATCATATTCCTTTTGTCGATCTTTTCTTTGATTTTCTTTATAGCTGTAAGTCTGAAAGAAGAAGAAAATTTAAAGGCTGACTGAAGCACATCCCTCCACTGAGCCTATGGACAGCTATCTAGAACTCTTCCTTAGTCCTACCTACTTCCTCCTTCACTTTTATCATCCGTTTTCTGTGTCTGCCTTCCTCCCTTCCTATTTCTCCGATCTTTCCTGTCACTTTATTACCCTTCTTTCCTTTTCAGGTGGTTTTACATTACTGACTAGCTTAATGGTCTCCTCGAAGCTAGGAAACCATTTACAACGCTGGGTGGTAACCCAGTAGACTGTAGCACCAGTCGAGCAGGGTAGTACTCCCGAGGTGGATGGAAAGCTGATGACAGGGAGTGCTGGAGCTCCCGTTTCATCAGCCCTCAGGACTAGTTCCTGACCATCCCCCTTTGCTGAACTTTTTCAGTGTCTCAGTTACACAGAGAGTAGGCCAGCATGCTCTCCAGTACAATTTTCTCTAACTATCTACACCAAACTACATGCACAGTACACACTACACTTCCTATTCAAAATTCAACAAAAATGGCGTCTCTTCATCAAGCCTCGGAGTCCCCAGGGGGGGGGCCCTAAATGCCCCCACCATCTGCCCCTCTCCCGGTGACGACTCGAGGTGCCTGGAACCACTGTCTGACTCTCTTCTTCTTCATTTCTGCAACATTCGCGGCCTTTCGTCTAACTTTCGCTCTATTGAGCGGGTTCCGTCAGGGACGCTCCACTGGCGATCTTCTCACCTACCTTTTAGACTCCTGGTCATCCTCCTTTCGGGACTTTGGCGAAAGCTTTGTCATTGCACTTGACATCTCAAAGGCTTTCGATCGAGTCTGGCATAAATCTTTAATTTCCAAACTGCCCTCCTACGGTTTCTATCCTTCTATCTGTGCCTTCATCGCTAGCTTCCTTTCTGGTCGTTCTATAGCCGCTGTTGTACATGGCCATCGTTCTTCTCCTAGATCTATCAACAGTGGTGTTCCTCAGGGCTCTGTCCTATCACCAACTCTCTTCCTTTTATTCATCAATGATCTTCTAAGCTGTACATCTAACCCTATCCACTCATACGCTGATGACTCCACCCTTCACCTTTCCATTCGGTTCCCGCAACGCCCATCTCAACAGTTACTTCAAGAAACAAGGGATGAGGCTATGGCACACCTAATGTCTGACTTGGCTCGTATCTCTGACTGGGGTAAAAATAATATGGTTGTTTTTAATGCATCTAAGACTCAGTTCTTACACCTATCAACCCGACAAAATCTTCCACAGGTATACCCACTAATGTTTAATAATATTCAGCTTAATCCTGCATCATCCTTGAACATGCTTGGGGTTTCATTTACTCGGGACTTATCTTGGAAAGATCATATTACATCTCTTGTAAAATCTGCTTCCAAGAGATTGGGTGTGTAAGCCGACTCCGCTCTTTCTTTACCCCTGCACAATTGTTGACTCTATACAGGGGTTTTATCCGCCCCTGTGTGGAGTACAACTCTCATGTGTGGGGAGGCTCCCCACATACAGCTCTTCTCAATAGGGTGGAGTCAAGGGCTTTTCGTCTCATTGACTCTCCTCCTCTTACTGACTCCCTTCAACCTCTGTCTCTTCGCCGCACTGTTGCGTCCTTATCTCTTTTCTATCGCTACTTTAATGGTCACTGCTCCTCTGAACTGTCTGCTTGCATTCCTCCACCCCTACGACGGGCGCGTAGCACCCGTCTGGCAGCAAACTCTCATCTCTTTTCTGCCCAACTCTCTAATGCAAGAGTTAACCGGTACTCCCAGTCTTTCATTTATGCAACAGGTCAGCTCTGGAGCTGTCTCCCTCTGTCTGTATTTCCTGCTGCCTATGATCTCCAGTCTTTCAAACGCAGTGTGTCCAGGCATCTCAAAATGATCGGATCTTGAATTTGGCTCTCTATTGTATTTTGTTTTTCTGTTGGAGGGAACTGTTACTGCGGGCTCATGGCCTTTGGTTCCTTCTTCCTCGCATAAAAAAAATATATATATATACATATATATATCCGTCCCCTACGTGTTCCCTAAATGTTGGTTGGTGAAGGGTTAGTGCTCCTCCCCGTCAAAGAACTAACTCATAAACGGCCACCCCTTATGGGATTATGGTGTCTGGCAATAGACAGATAGATAGATAGATAGACAGATAGATAGATAGGCTAGATAGACAGATAGATACACAGGCAACAGATTATTCTCTTGTGTGTTATTTTTCTATCTTTTTGTAAAGACGTGGACTGCATAAAGAACCTCAAGCATAAATTAACCTATTAGAACTGACACACACACACACACACACACACACACACACACACACACACACACACACACACACACACACACACACACATTTCATTTTGCAGGAGGGACATATAAAGTGCAGAATCTTACCATGTCTTTCATTCGTCTTCATCTTAGTTACGAGAAAAATTATCTTACGCATTTTTAGGCAGGAACGATGAGAAAATAAGAGTATCTGTTTTACCCATGTCTGTTATTGCTCTGGGATAAATACCTACATACATATACATACATATACATACACACATACATATACATATTCACATACAGTACACACATACATATATACACACATACATACATAAAACCAAAAAATATATAAAAGTTCAAGTTATGACAAGAATTTGATTATAATGTTTGTAAATGTGGACCCAGATACAAAAATAAATAGGTTGGGAAAAGGTGTTCAGAGCCTCCGAACCAGACACCAATACAAGTCCATAGTCCGTTCCCTAAGTCCACAGTCCGTTCCCTAAGTCCACAGTCCGTTCCCTAAGTCTCAAATGATGTCATCTTATACTCTCATTATTACGAAACAATTTTTTTTTTTTTTTTTTGGGGGGGAGGGTAAGAATAGAACGATGAGGGAGTTATTGAGGAGCGTATCCCACCCACCCCATTTCGAAACTCTCATCTAAAATTGAAAAAATATATATATATATATATATATATATATATATATATATATATATATATATATATATATATATATATATATAGATAGATAGATAGATAGATAGATAGATAGATAGCCAGGAGAGAGACGGAGACCGAGGACCATATTTTCGTCATGTAAAAAAGCTCCCCAACACCTCCTCCACAGCGATTTATTTTCGATACTAGTCAGTAATATCCCCTGGTTTGCTTTCTGTGTCTTCTCAGTATCGACACAGATTGCATGAATAACACACACGAATATAGTAACGAAGCATAATCGGGAATAAATCGGTAAGGAAGAGGTGTTTGTAAGCTTCCTGCTTACGAATAGACCGCCCCGAGATTCATTACGGCTCGTAGCTCCCTAACACCTTTTGCTAAGCGATTTATTTGGCTTATTACACCTTCCTGTTCTGTTCCGTGCTACATACATCCTTCCAATATCACCATACTGTGCGTAAGTACCGTACAAAAGGATACAGTAACCAGTCATATCCAAAAATAAATCGCTATGGAAGAGGTGTTAGGAAGCTTATTTAAGTGACGAGAATAAGGACCCATTTTTTCACCCGTCCCCGTCCCCAAGGAGCTCGGGGACGGGTATTGTTGCCTCTCGGTTTGCCTGTTTGCTTGTTTGTTTGTTTGTCTGTCTGTTAATAACTTTACGCGAAAACTATAGGTATGATTTTGACTACAATTACAGGGTTGATGGGCCATGACCCTCTGATCACCTGAATAAATTTTGGGTCAAATTGGGCCAAGGCTTAGGATGCAGACCACAAAAATGTAAAAATAAATAAATAAATAAATTACCATAACTCCTTTCAAATTAGTCATATCGACATGAAACCAAAACCTAAAGGCGCATCTTTCAAATCTGCATCTTATAACATGCCTCATTACATCAGGGGAGTCACCCCCCGGTTAGCGGTAGGGGGGTCAGTGTCAGGCGGGTCGGGCCTAAAAGTTCAAATAGACATAAAATCGTCAATTAGCACCCGATTTACTTCAAATTTGATATGTGACATCTTTGACTAGATATCCTATTGTGTTTATAAGTCAGCACTAAAATGACTGCCGGGGACTGGTTTGCTGTGCCTTGGCACCGCTTCCGGTTGAGCTATGATTTCTTCAAAGTCATTGTATTCGGCAAGCACTTCAAGGTGACTGCAATCAAGGTAAATCTACGAATCAAGAAATAGTGTATGCATTTAGTCCTGATGCAGTAGTTACGGTATTTTTGCATATGACCATGTGTGTGTGTGTGTGTGTGTGTGTGTGTGTGTGTGTGTGTGTGTGTGTGTGTGTGTGTGTGTGTGTGTGTGTGTGTGTGTGTGTTATGACTTAATGGTAGTAACAAAAATCTACACACCAATACGACAGCAAACTTTCTCCCCTTCCACTCATATAAACTAAGGACATCTACAGGCAAGACAGAGAGAGCATCAACACACAAGACGCAATAATTACACTACTCCGTTCACTTTAACTTGACCTAAGCCTTATCTTTAACTTGAATGTTCACCTGTAACAAGGGATTAACACTGAAGTAGGTGCTAGCCACGAAGAAGTGCTATGGAAAGGACGTAGAGCCGTGGTATCGACTTTTTCTGCCACTGAGCCAGTAAGCCGCAAAAGGACGAACATCTTTTGCCAATTCAAGATGAACTGACTATAATTATAAGAGTGAAATAATTACGGTGAGGCGCGAAGACATAAACAGGGTAAAAAATAAAAATAAAAACTACATCCAGAGCACAGTTTATGGCCATTTAATGAACCTGCATTAAAAAAACGATCAACAAGACAAGGTTAGGAATATGCTGCTAGTCACGAAGAAGTGTCATGGAAGGGGTCCAGAACCACAGTACCGCCTTACCATGCTTACGACCTCCGGGAAATAAGCTACAAAATGACGAAAATCCCCATCACCAGGTCTCCATTCGCTTTGGGAGTATTGTCTTATTTATCTGCCTTTTTCACTACTCCCCGGACGACCAAACTGTGACTACTGACACATATTCACAAGTACAGACAACCTTTTCTTCAGTTCTGTCCCCCTCCCCCCAAAACAAAGGACAATTGGCGAAAAACTGCGAGATTCCTGTATCTGTTATAGTCGTTTTACTCTAACTTGGCCGAAAATTCCATCCCTCCATCTTGAATCTTGCGCTGTACGAATAAATACACTGGATTATGATACTAGTCACGAAGAAGTGCCATGGAAAGTATGTAGAGCTGTAGCCTTGTCTCTTTCTGCCACTGGGCTACGTGACATAAGCTGATAAAGGACGAAAATCTGAGGCAAGAGTAAAAGCATCATAATTCGTGTTTCTGATGATTCGATTTTCACGCAAAGGATTCGTCAGGTTTGGGAAGCTATGTATTTATTTGTCCAGCTGCCGCCAAAAGTTCCATTCCTTTCCCTTTCCACCAGTACGTTTATGTGAAGCTACAGAGTGTGGTGAAAGTTTTTGGAGTATCAGATAGAGCCAGGATTTCGGGGGCTTGAATGATGAGTGAAAGGAAGCGTGACCCATTGGATTAGGCAAGTTAAGCTGTCTGGACGTTGCTACTCCTCTCCCTGCCCTACAGTGGAAAAGGGGGTCCGGATGATGATGATGACGATTTGAAAGTGAAAGGAACAGTGAGATAAAGTGTTTCATTAAGTCAACAGATTTTCGCACCTACACGTAACTTTACCCAAATTAATATGATGCTTAGGGTTACGGAAGGTCAGGGGTGGAACGGTGCTTCTGCAATGGACTGTACGTGGGGAGATAAGGATGACGGGTTGGGTTGTTAGGGGACACTGATAACGCAGAGATAACCACAGCTGCGTCTGGTCCACTCAAAGGCCAACCTGCTCATAAGTTACATCTAAAGTGCTGTTCGTTGTGTGTACCTGAATGTTTGCAATTGTTGGTCTTATCTCGAGGGCGTCAGTGGAAAGAGGAAGACGTGATGTGGTGAAACGGATGCACAAAGGAGTCGTGTGTGTGTGTGTGTGTGTGTGTGTGTGTGTGTGTGTGTGTGTGTGTGTGTGTGTGTGTGTGTGTGTGTGTGTGTGTGTGTGTGTGTGTGTGTGTGTGTGTGTGTGTGTGTGTGTGTGTGTGTGTGTGTGTGTGTGTGTGTTGCGAGGTGGGGGGACGAGTGGGATGGGCAGAGGTTGAAAGGTAATGAAGCAGAAGAGAGGGAAAAAGCAGGGAGAGAGAGAGAGAGAGAGAGAGAGAGAGAGAGAGAGAGAGAGAGAGAGTATAAAACCAGGATGAATATGTCAAAAACCCTTCTCATCTGCCTCACACAAAACCTAAAATAATCTCTGTAAAAATTAATTGCATGTCTTTTGCCTCTCTTGCCAGGCCTTGAAGTCGGCATGGTGTGGATCTCCTACAGTTCTTCCCATCATCCCACCTATTCTTTTACACGCATTCCTCAACCCTGTCCTTCTTTGCAAATCTTGTGCCTCCAGTCCTCCTTACACGCACATTATCACAGAATACTCATCTTTTCAACCCCTCACTGTCTTTTTATGTGACCAAACCATCGCTATTTATTGTTGTTTATTTGTTAACGTGACATCTACCTACACACCACACTGCCATCATAGGGGTTCAAATGCTTGTTCACCTGCTCCTCTGACTCAACACTCATTACTTAGGTATGTACAAACGTTCTTGCTCGCACCTCCCCTATGGATAGTGTGCACTTGAAGAACACAAAAACGGCTCCCCCCCCCCCTCACACACACACACACACACCGCCACCTGCATTCCACTCCAACGAAGCCATCGCAGGCGGCTGTTTGAACACCCCTCAGAATACTAGGTACAGGACCCTCAGTGGCTGTGTGCGCAAGGTTCCCAATTTTGCTACATACATACAGACGCTGCGTGAATAGTATAGTTGATGTTTTGGCAGGTAGTCTCACTCATGTCTTTGTCTGTTCCAACATTATCCACGTCAACACACCGCCTCTGTGGATGAATTATGTGACTGCCATGTTATCTACGGTATGTTAATCCTTGATCCTCCTCCTTACGGCTGCCAGTCCATACTCTTCTCTTTTGTCTACATTACCATCTTGAACTGCACATCCAGCTTCCTCATCTCTTCAACAAGCCTTACTTAACCCTCTCAGTGGATGAAGCACATTTCTATTTATCTATCTATCTATTGCCAGACGCCTCAATCCCGTTTGGGGTGGCCACAAACAAATCGCCTCCAAGTCGCCCTGTCCCCCGCCATTTCACTGCCCTGCTCCCAACTCACACACCCCTCTCTCATATACCTCTCCACCCCATCCCTCCATCTCATCCTCGGCCTCCCCCTCCCTCTTCCCCCCTCCACCTCACTCACATACACTCTCTTCGTCAGTCTTTCACCCTCCATCCTCTCCACATGGCCAAACCACCTCAGTGTGTTCCTCCTAACGCTTCCTATCACATCCACATCCACACCACAACGCTCCTTTATATCCTCATTCGTCAGCCTGTCCCTCCATGTGACTCCACAGGCTCCTCTAAAATAACTCATTTCCACTGCTTTCACTCTTGACTTGTGTCCTTCCAACAACGTCCAAGCTTCACTTCTATACGTTAGAGTTGGTATCACAATACTGTCATGTAGTAACTTTTTCACGTCCATGCTCACTTTCCTGTTTCTTATCACTGCTTTCAAAGAACCAGCAACCTTTCTTCCCTGCTGCGCCCTTTCAAGCACTTCACCCTCCAAACCTCCATCCTTACTCATCACACTACCAAGTACTTAAACGTACTAACATTTTCCAATTCTTCACCATCCAACCTCGCTGTACATTCACTGACTTCACCTCTCTCAACGACCATCACTTTACTCTTCCCTACATTCACCTTTAGATTCCGTTTCTTACACACTCTCCCAAACTCATCCACATTTACGAACTTTAAAAGCCTTTGCAAGCTTAAAGTACTCTTTGTGATTTATTTGTTCATTTATTTATTTTTGGGTGACTGAGTGACCTCAAAATGTACTCTTTGTGATTTATTTATTTATTTATTTATTCATTTATATTTGGGTGACCGAATGAAGACTGCGGCTTAACCCCATCTTATTTTATTTCCAAATGAGGGGATGGAGAGTGGTTTGATCAAATTACTGATAAGATTGTGATAAATGGGGCTAACCTTAATGCACTCTGGCAATAACCAAGATATCAGGAGTTTCATGCTTGTCTTATCACATTAACGTTTGCCTTCTGACCCGAGAGTAAACGAAATTCAGTTTAGACCTATTAACCAGTATGACGGCGCTTCTCTGCAGTTTATTTTAGTTCCTGTAGACATCTTTCTGCAGTTTACTTTTGCTGTATAAGACGGTTTTACTCAGCTTACGAGATTCCCCTCTAATAGCATTCTTGTGGCTCATGCGTTTTCCTGCTGTGATCATAATACGCACATTCCGTTTTCTTCAATAGCTGCTTAGACTGAATTATTTTGTTGCTCCACCTTAACTTGGCCTGGATTTTCGTCCTTTTGTTAGCTTATTTCACGTAGCCCAGTGGCAGAGAAGGGCAATGCTATGGCTCTATTTTCTTCACATAGCACCTCATTTTGACTAGCATCATAGTCTAGTGTTAATCTATTTTAACCACTAAGATTTCAAGGTAGAGGGGGAGGGAGGGCAATTTTAGGCCAAGTTAGAGTAAAAACGAGTACAGGTTTTTGGTCTAGTAGAAATAGTTAGTTCTTCAGAGTTATTATACACTTGCCAGTCCAGTAGTTCTCCTCCTGGCCATCCTCAGGACGCGGCGCCACTGTGCTTTGTGTGTCTGGGAATGGAGGTACGGTACGGCACTCACTGACACACCGCCACCTGCCCTCTGCCTTACCATCGCATATTTCAATATGAAGAAAGTCATACTCTACGGAATACTGGCATCATGAAAGGTGCAACAGACAACAGACAGCTATATCCTTTTTACCTTAACTTGGTCCAGCTTTTCATCCCTTTGCAACTTATTTCTCCTGGCTCAGTGGGAGATGACAGTGCTATGGCTCTACATTCTTTCCATGGCACCTCTTCGTGATCAGCAGTAATTAGAAGTTAAGCTTTTCTTACAACCCATCAAGATGGAAAGAAGGTAATTTTAGACCAAGTTAGAGAAAAAGGAGAATAGTCTATGCATTAAACTACCATAAAATGAAGCACACATAAAGTTGCAACGCCGCCACCCTACAGTCGGCATAAGATCAAATCTTTGACCCCATCTTGTGCTCTTGACCTCTGATCCATTGCTTTTAAAAACGACTGACCTTATCCTCACCTGACTCTCAACCCATCCACCAAGTTTGGTCCAGATTGGATCAAAAGTGCTTTAGTTGACCTTACTCTGTGACCCTGACCTTGTCCTTTTGTTCTGAATATAGAATCAGTTCATCTTTGGCTGACCTTAAACCCTTCCAACAAATCAGTTCAAATCGAATAAAAATACTTTGAGTTAAGACCGAACCTTTGATCTTGCACTATGACCTTTTCCTACGACCTTTCCTGTCCCTCAACCCTTCCACAAAGTCTGGAAAAAATAGGATATAAATTTTTGAGTTGACCATGCCCTTGACTAATGACCCCTGACCTTTTTCAGCTAAACATTAATCACTCGTTGTTCCTAGATTTAGTGCGACCCCGTTAACAGTTTTTCCATATTCCTGTTAACAGAGGGAATAACAGACAAACAGACATGAATTAAACACATAACCCCCTCTCGCCATAGCAAGGTTGTAACAGAGACCGCCATCATCATCTCTATTCACACAAGCACACTACATATCCCTCTCCTTCCACGTCCTCACTCCTTCATCCTTTCCCTTCCTTCCACTCATCATTTTTGTGTCATCCCCAACCCTATCTACTCTCCCCTTCTTCTGTCTTTCCTACTCTTTCCCCTTTTACACACACACACACACACACACACACACACACACACACACACACACACACACACACACACACACACACACATTTTAAATAACAAACCAGAGGAAGAAAAATAAATGAATATAAATAATAATCCATACACCAGATTACAGGTGTGCTCCATTCATTAAAAAATCTGTAACAGTTGGACTTGAACAGCTGTGGGTTGAAATTTGGGGGGAAACTATTCTGGGGAAGCGAGTTTCAAAGAGATGCAGTTCGGGGAATAAAATAATTCTGAAAGGCAAAAGTTCTGCAATATGGCAGTGTGACAGTCCAATCATGAGCGCTACCAGATGCCCGTGTAGCATGGAGGAAGGCATGAAAAGGTGGCGCAATGGATGCAACTTCGTCTGAGCATTTGCCATAAAAATATCTGTAAAATAATGCAAGGGAGACAACATTCCTTCTTAGCTGTAGGGGAGGTATTTCATTTGTAATAGCAGAGTTATTAATGATTCTAGCAGATTTGTTTTGGATTTTGTCCCGTTGGTCAGGAGGATACTGTATGAGAAACAGAAAATAAGCATTGGAGTATAGATGAATTGTGTAGCTTCCATGATGCCGTTAGTGTCGGGGCTGAGCGGTTTTTGCTGCCTGATTTCATGTATATCCCCGGTGTACAAGGGGTGTGTGTGTATTATTTGTGTTGTGAAAAGATTTTAAACCTAAACAAATGCCTTGTGCCCATTAAATTAAATATATTAGGTTGTCATGGTGGTTCTCTCAGTTTAAACTTTGAGGTACCATGAGTGTTCCGCGTTTGTATCTGTCTTGCTGTTTGATGTTAGCGAAGTTCACGTCGTCATTATACTCATTTTTATTTTTTCCCCTTATCGAGGCGAAGATGCATTTGACAGGTTGTTGGTGAATGGCTGCATGCTTCACGTCCGAATAACATCACTGTATTTCAGATAATTACTAGGTTTCTATCCACATTACCGGTAATCATTTGAAATACAACGATGCTAGTCGGACATGTTGCATTCAGCCAATCATCACTAACCTGTCAAGTGCATCTTCGCTTCGATAATAAAAACAGTATAGTTCAATCTCTCTCCAATGATTTCTGGGCCGCCTTTCGTACCCAGACATTTATAGTGTTCACGAGGAGGCAAGAGTGCTGATTTTATACAGTCTCGTTGCTGGGACGGTCTGCGATGGCATGAAAACACGAGGTCTTAATTTTCACCGCTGTTTGAGCACTCGAATTTTGGCGCTCAGGTGGATGGTGGTCCTTGTGTAGGCTAGTATTGATAGTATTTAATTTTTTACGAGATGGAGTGTAATTTCCAGAGGGAAGTTTCGGATATGTGTAGGCATGTGAGAATTTTTTGCGGAATTCGTTTGTTTATGTGGGGGTGATCTTGTCTCGGGATGTTAGTGTGTGGCCTACGATTCATGTCTCACTCTCTCTCTCTCTCTCTTGGATGCCAATATCTCCAAGTATAATTCTGGCTAGCGTTACCAGCGTTTGTCTACATTTATCATTATTTTCCAGTCCTTTTCATAATTGCTCACTCTGATCGCCCCTCTCTGATCAAACCTGTCATGTTCAGTAAATGTCATCTGATTTTACAGCCCTATAAGATGTCCTATACGTAGTGTCTAACAAGGAAGTGTCGGGGCGTAAGTGCGTGTTCCGTGTATGTACCGTAATAGATGAGGCAGGACTTACGGCATACCCTTAACGCGCCCCGCTGTGCACGGGAAAAATGGGTGATGCAACTTTTATTATTATTATTATTATTTTTGCCTCTTCCCTCACGTCTTCCTTGTACCCCTTGTCTCTCACCTGTCTTCCTTGTACCCTTCCCACTCCCCATCTACCTTTGCCCTTTCCTTCCCTTCCCTTTCTACTCTTGCCTCTTCCCTTCCTCTTTCATCCTTGCCCCTCCCGTTGCCACATCTCTTGCGTTCATTTCCTCTACCTATTCTCCTCTCTCTCTCTCTCTCTCTCTCTCTCTCTCTCTCTCTCTCTCTATCCTTACGGGCGGATTCTCGTCACCAGAGATATTTCCAAGCACCTTTTCCTTAGCGATTTATTTCCAATGGTACAACTTAATATTCACTTATTTAATCATTATGCCTTTGTAACACAGACATCCTTTGCGTAAAAATGACAGACAGGAATATGAAGGAGCAGCAGGAGAAATAAATCGGTCAGGAAGAGGTGTTAGGGAGATTTTCTAACCCGAGGAGAATACGTGTTAGTCTCCTCTCTCTCTCTCTCTCTCTCTCTCTCTGCTGTTCCTTTTACCACTCCCCTTTATCAATTCTCCTCAAACTTTCCTTGTTCGTTTCCTTCTTTTTATTCCCCTCACGGCAAAATTGCTCCCCCCACTCCCCAATTCTGACCCCACCACATCCACCTCCCCGCCTTTGCCTCCCCCATACCAACCAACCCCCCTCCCACATACTCTCACTCCTCGCTGTGGTGTGTACTGAAAGATAACAGTGGAAATGCGGCGTGTGTGTGTGTGTGTGTGTGTGTGTGTGTGTGTGTGTGTGTGTGTGTGTGTGTGTGTGTGTGTGTGTGTGTGTGTGTGTGTGTGTGTGTGTGTGTGTGTGTGTGTGTGTGTGTGTGTGTGTGTGTGTTTCTAGTTTTGAGTAAAAGAACTTTGATGAATGAGTAGGGCTGCCCTGGAATTCTTTTACTCGTCTGTAACTTATACCTGCCTTATCTTCTCGTTGCCTAACACCGCGTCCTGTGAGGGGGTACCTGAACGAAGGACCTCGAGGCACGTCTGACCCTCCTCAATGACGACCTCCCTACTAAGAATGCATCACCCTTCCTCCCTCGTTTACTCTTCCTTCTTTTTCATCCACTTCCACAGTTTGCATCTTCGAAAACAACGTATTCTCTTTACGCTCCACATCACCACCACATCCACCTCCACACAGCCGTCCTCATTCATCCACCTAGCCCTCCACGTCATTCCAGGGGCGCTGTCATTTTTACTATCTTTACATCTTACTTTTATTTTTACCTGTGTCACTCCAGCGTCAGATATGTTTTGCTGTCGTTCTGATCACTCTCCTTTCTTCCCATTAATAAGACAGGCGAGACAGCAACAGGAAAAGGCAAATGTGAGAGACGTATCAACAGGAGACCAGTGAAAAAGAGGCCATGTAAAGAGTCACGAAATTATCTGTTCCATCCCTAACACGTATGTCCAATTTAAGGGTTTCAGAGAGAGAGAGAGAGAGACAGAGAGAGAGAGGAATGTTACCAGTGTCATATGCATCCCGTAATTGCCTCATCCATTCATTTCCATCCTTCCTTCATGTTTTCCCCGCTTCACCCCCCCTTTTTTTTTATCACACATTTCCTTATCAGTCTACCGTCTGGCTGTCACCTTCCCACCCTCAGCTTCACTCACATCCAGTCTCATTACCAAACTAGTCATGTTCATTTTATTTAACGTGATAAAACCTTTCTTGGTGATGCAATATTCCTTCCAGCATATTAAAATCGAGTGAGGTTAGTATAAATAAACTGTAAAATAAGTTATCCGCAGCTAAATGATTAAAAGTGAGAACGCAGCAGTCAAAATCATAAGTGATGAGATGGATGGAGGGATGGATGGATGGACAGATGGATGGATGGACAATTGAATGGATGGATGGATGGACAGTTGAATGAATGGATGGATGGACAGATGGATGGATGGATGGACAGATGAGTGGATGGATGGATGGGTGGATGGATGGACAGACTGATAAGATAAGCAGAGACTAAGACTGACGGATAAAGAGAGAGAGAGAGAGAGAGAGAGAGAGAAACAAGTGACGTAAAAGTTTCCTCGTCTTCTTCTTCAACGCTTTGTATCTACCCCTGCATAATTTCCCATCGGTGTCGGCCACATCTCAAAGTTCATCAGTCTAGAGGCGATGCAGGAAATTCAATCGCTTTTCCCCCCTCCTCATTTCCTATTAATCTTCAGCATTACAGGAAACCAAACTGCTTTCATTTTTACATATTTTATTTTATCTGTTGTGAGCCATTTCTTTGGAACGACGTATCTTCCCGCCTTTTTCTTTCGCTGACGTTTTCATTCAGCATCGGGGAGACTTGTGTATTTGGAGACGTCAGGTATAGGGCCATATATATATTTTTTCTAACTAAAAGGGTGCTCTGCCAAATCAAAATAAATCTTGTGGAGGTAGCAAGATCCCCTCCCCTCAAAGAAAAAAAATCGTATTGAAGAAAATGCCCTCGATTATTATTATTATTATTATTATTATTATTGCCTACTGTTGCTAATTCCAGACGATTTTCTTAAGCGCAGGAAGCATCTCTCGTACTGAAAAGGTTACTGAAAGCCATATTTGACCTCTCCAGTTCTAAGTCTCCCCTGTATGGTATAAAGTTGTTTGAAGAGGGCACGAAGACAAGAGGTAATCGTAGTGAAGGAGTGAAGACAAGAAGTAATCGTAGTGAAGGGGTAAAGACAAGAGGTAATCGTAGTGAAGGGGTGAGGACAAGAGGTAATCGTAGTAAAGGGGTGAAGACAAGAGGTAATCGTAGTGAAGGGGCTAACGATCTATACCACTGACCAGGGTTTGTGGCTAATCCAGGAACAAATTAAATAACCTGTTCCACTCGAGTACTGTACCTAGTTCTTGTTCTATCCTTGTTCCATCCTTGTTCTATCCTTGTTCCATCCTTTGTTCTATCCTTGTTCCATCCTTATTCTATCCTTGTTCCATCCTTGTTCCATCCTTGTTCTATCCTTGTTCCATCCTTGCTAGTACAGGACAATTTCACTCAGCTCACAGGAGGGACAGTCTTGCAGTCAGAGAGGTTGAGGAAAGCTACACCCACCCCCTCCAGTCGTCCCCCTAAGCTGAAAAAATCGTCTGAAAAAGTAGCCTGGAAAAATCGTCTGGAAAAATCGCATGAAAAAATCGTCTGATAAAAGTCGTCTAAAAAGGTGAAAAAAATCATCTGGAAAATCGTTAGAAAAAATCGTCTGAAAAAGCCACCTAAATATCGCCTGGAAGTCTGAAAAAATCGTCTAAAAATCGTCAGAAAAAATCGTCTGGCGGAAGCAAAAAATGAGGCTGAGAATGTCCTCGGGCTGCATGGGTTGACCTGAGTGGCGCCGTAACCGAGTGGATACATTAATTTTATCGGGAAAAAATAACAACGCAGTAATAACGTGTCGGGTGGATGTGATTAACTCCTTCAGTGTGGCGATTTATTTTGCTTTCTGGTTAGCTGATTCTTCCTGCCGCCATGGTGATCTGTCTATTACCTAAGGCCGCATCCTGTGAGGGTTGGCCGCGACTAAAGGCCCTCCAGGCGTGTCTGCCTTTACTTAATAACACTTTCGAAAGCACACAACACCCCCTTCATCCGTGGGCACGAGGAGGGACTTACTGAGCTCTACTTTTTCCACGAGTCGCTGTTTTCTTCGATATGTGAAAAGGTGCATGTCTAGGGGCAACTAAGTAGGAAGGATTGACGTCACTCCTGTTCGTATTAATGCAAAAAAACTTCCGGCATGCTAAAGCTATATCTAATGACAATCTGTACTGCTCATTTTATATTTAACCACGAATACCAATATGGACAAAATACTCAATGAATTTAAAAAGAGCATCGGTAGTAAACACTGGATGTTAGTTTGACCACCTCCCCCGCACCCATGGACTGCTGGTTGTCACGGTATTTCCCCAAACTAATATCATGTTTGTCAGTGAAAGAAACAGGACTCAGAGCAATGTAAATACTGGGGGTTTGGGGATTTACTGAGTTTACTGAGTCGTATCCACTGCCTCATGATATCTGGGTCCTTCATACTAAGCTCCCTGATCAGTTGATAATAATATGTTCTCACTCCTCCTCCAGGCAAGCCACTGGGAGTACACAAACGTTTTCAATTAGCATTCTGTTTCTATTTTACATTCATTATCATATCCAGAGCAGCAGCAGCAGCAGTCTAAGTAGCGTTTATCTCCACTGTTTTTGTTGTTGTAATCATGCGTGCATCAGAAAGATTTAATGGGGAAGACGATCATTTGTCTCTCCCTCGCTTGACACTGCCTTGTTTTTGTTTTTGTTTTCCTTTTTTTTTTTTTGTCGGGACGGAACGACACGTGTGGCCACCTTTGAAAAAAAAAAAAAAAATCATTGCGTTTACTCTTGCCCTTTGGACTGCTTGGTCTGCTACTGCTTGAAAATGTCCTCATGTGAATACGGCTTTAAATACTCTAGCACCACATCTCTCCATCTCAGTTCTCAGTTTCCCTCTTCTCCTGGCATACACCTCGCTCTCTTAAACTCTCTTTTTCTAACTCGTACTCTTCATTCTCTCCACATGTCCATACCACCTCACAGTATTTTTCCCCACGACATAAACCTCTACAGTTCTTCATGAATCCTCTCAGTTGTCCACCTATACCTCTTGTCAGTCCACAGGCATTTCTGAGATAACTTCTTTCAGCAATTCTCACTCCAACAGTCACCAGACATTACCAGACCCACTTCGTCAACATCCCTCCTCCAGGCATTCCTACACCAGCAATGAGGAAACCCCAACCTACTCACTTCAAACGCAGGCCAATACAGCACTTTGATCAGAGCATACTACTAGCGCCCCTCCCAAAATTCACCCATCAGAGGTACCCTTAAAAAAAGTTGATCGAATTCACCTTGTTAAGATTAGATCAGATTATTACCCAGCCCTCCACAGTTACTTGGTTAGATTTAGGTTGGGTGGAGCCAGAGAACACGTGCCTCGCTGGTAAAATAGGCGCATACGATATAATACATGATGAAGCAATGCACAACACACGCCACACTAAGACGCAGAATCATCAACGGTGTAAGGAACTCACAGGATGACCTCATAGGGCTAGTTGCTTACTTGCAGTCGACGGGTCTGCTGGACCAGGCAGACTGGAGTTAGGCAACAACAACAACAAGAACACCACCACCACCACCACCAATAATAATAATAATAATAATAATAATAATAACAGCTCTCACTCAATACTCTAGTCATTGAAACAATGTCCTCATTTCATTGTTATTGTGGGTAGGTACAATAACTAAATACTTTTATGCAACGCCGTCTTCACACCCATAATCACTGTCCTAGTTTTTCTCTCTGTTCTTAACGTCGCTCCTATTTTGTTGCCTTGCCGCACCCTTTCCTTCAACTCATCGTCCATAGTAACATCTTTCCAATTTCTGTAGCACTCAGTGTCAACCTATAACTTGCCTCTGAGCCTCTTTACCGCCCCTTTGCTTCGTCATTCATTTTTAAATTTCGTCTTTCACACACTCGACCAAACTTTTCTATCCGACTCTGCAACCTCCACTTCACTTCAGCTACATGAACGTGTACATCTACAAAACTATTTCCTTTCTTCCGAGCCATTTCCTTCCCATGTGTCCTTGTTGTCCTCTCTCTCATTACGCCATCCATACACTCATTAGACAGCCACGGCGATCTTACACATCCCTGTTTCAATCCAGCACACTGAATTTCTCAACACACCGTCCATTCGCATACAGATGCCTTTGCCCTGTACATACTGTGGGTAGATTTAAGTATAATTTCTACCCCTTATATTACTAGGCTATACTGTTCTTACCCTAACGATCTAAAATTGCCATCTCTTCATCTTCAGTGTTGAGTTGTAACATAAAGTAACTCTAGGATATGGCGCTAATCAAGAACCATGGTAAGTTACAGTGTCGTCCATTTCCACCGCTGATCAACGTGAAATAAGCTGCAAAAGGACGAAAATGTGGGCTAAGTTAGAGTAAACGGAGTATAAGGGCTGTAGGGTTACTGTATCATGCTTCCTCAAACCCCAGAAATGATACAAATCTTGCTCCACACTCATCAGTTTCTCCGTAACTGTTTTCATCCACTCAGTCAATGCCATATACCTTTCCTACCACACCCAGCAAGCAGGTAACTCTATGATTACCACATTCTCTTCCTTCACCGTTTCCCCCGTATAAGGTTACAACTCTGCCTTCCTTCTTGCCTTCCTACCTTCATTCCTTCCTCTCCTCCTTCCTTCCTTCCGTAATTCCACTCCCCATACCCTCTTCCCTGTACCCAGGCCAAGTTCTCTCTCTCCCTCTCTCTCTCTCTCTCTCTCTCTGCATCACATACTTCCATTAACCTTTCAGTCCTCTCTCCCTTCCTCATCCCCTGATCAAACTCTGCCCAGATCTGGTAATACAGCATCAATTACATCAACCACCAGCATCAGAGAAATTACCAATATGCCGGGAATCGAACCCGGGACTCTCAGGTGAGAGCCAGGCTCTCACCTGAGAGTCCCGGGTTCGATTCCCGGCATATTGGTAATTTCTCTGATGATTTTTCCTGTGTAAAAATACAGGTTCTCTCTTCATACATCAACCACATTCAGTACTTGGTTGAAAAATGTTGCTCATCTCTTCATTATCTCAACTCTCTCTCTCAAACTTTACTTTCCATTTTCTTCACTCCTCTGCCACACTCACTTTCACTTCTATCTTCCCTTGCTTCTTTCCAAAACATTTATTTTTTTGCCAGTTAACACTTAGCCAAACTCAGCCGCTCTCTTTTATTACCTTTTTCGCCTTCCTCCTTTCTGTCTCTCTCTGTCTCCTCATGCTGTCTACTCCCCAGATATGTCTTGCACGTACTATTAATCTCACTTCCTTATTCCAACAGGCTGTCTCGCAAACCCCCTCACCTCTCCTCCACACACCACGCACCTCCTCACACACACACACACACACACACACACACCCACACACACACACACACACACACTTTTTAGTACCTTAATTTCTTTTTCGGCACACACCTGACGTAACCTAAAATTATATATGCAAGTCAAGTAACATCCAGTCAGAAGGGAAAAAAGAAATTCAGAACCCATTATACATTTTTTCACGACGATGTCCAGTGAAGGAAGGATGATGCCCCATGAGTACGATGCCTTACACCTTCATTTATATATATATATATATATATATATATATATATATATATATATATATATATATATATATATATACATATATATATATATATATATATATATATATATATATATATATATATATATATATATATATTTTTTTTTTTTTTTTTTTTTTTTTTTTCACGATCCGACGGCTTCATTCGACTTACAATTTCAGTTCGCTCTTTAAGTGTGATGTCTTCTTTATCTTATGCCTGTCTGTCTATCTATTGCCAGACGCCTCGATCTCGTAAGGGGTGGCCACAAGCAAATCGCCTCCATGTCGCCCTGTCACCTACAACCATTTATCGATTTTATTCAGATTGGAATTACTTACCACAGTGAGGGAATGGCGAATGTTGTGCTACCTGTCTGTGCTCTCACCTGAATTAAGATACATTTACCTGGCTAATTTACCTGGAACCCTTTTTCAAAACAGGGAAACAAACGCTGGAATCCTTCAAAATGTTCTGAACGAGAACCAATATGTACTACATCTGTCCATTTCAATATACCTGGACACGCTGCGTTACTCATGAACATACACACAGGGAATGACTGAGTGAGACAGTACCAGAGTTGACCAGTTGCATATATGAAGGATTGAGAGTAATCACAAGTTACAGTAATAATAGTACTCTGTCTACAACAACAACAACAACAACAACAATAATAATAATAATAATCCCAAGAAACAACAGCATCATTCCCAAGCCACAACACTAATTTACATACAACAGTTTTCAGGAATGAGTACACGTGGAGGCAATATTTCCCATCCCTCCCCCACATGCACGCCTCCCTGCACTCCAAAACCAGTGACCATCAACTTAGCTGTGAAGGAAGACAACAGAAAAGAGTCCGAGTTAAAAGTAAAGTCATGGGGAGGTGGTGGAAAAGAACAGACATTACTGGAGTGTGGCCTTGGTTCCTGGGGTAAGAGATGGGTGGTGGGTAGCGATTATTGCATGCGAGTGTACAATAAGGTCAACTAGGTAGTGATTTGGACAGGTAGTAAAAAACAGAGCAAGGCAAATAGGCTAACGAGAAGAGGAAATTGGCGAGGTAGGTTTAGCTGTTACGGTACATTGCTAAAGACAGGATGAGGCAGAGTGAGATGTGGTGGGCAGTCATTATTGATTCAGAGAGTCCAATCATGCCAAATAGGTGTGATGATCTGAATAGGCAGTGAAAAATAGGGCAAGGCAGGGTTAGGGAAGCAAACAGGCTGAAGAGGAGAGGAAATTGGTGAGGCAGATTTAGCTGTTAGGGTTGACTGGTAAAGACAGGGTGGGGCGGGGTGAGACACGCAAAGTGGCCTTATTTTGCTACACGCCTGAGGTTCCGAAGCAGTGAAGAGAGATACCAAACCCCTTTTGTTGTTGACTAGCTTATTATTTTCCTTGGTTTCCACGTAGTTCCCTTGGTTTCCACGTAGTTTCCTTGGTTTCCACGTAGTTTCCAGACACTATAAAGGAACTATCGACTCCGTGTAAAAAAAATAAATCAATAAATAAAATAATATCGTTTCCTTACCCGCCTTCCGACCCTGTTGTTGTGCTGGTTCATGAGGGTAATGGCGGGGTTCACCTCTTTCCTCCGCCTCTTCTTCTTCCCTCTCCTCCTCTTCTTCCGGCTCCTGCTTCCGCTCTCCTTCCTCCTCCTCTCCTTCTTCTTCTTCTTGGTCCTCCGCTCGTGTAGGCCCGTCTCCCTGCTCCTGGTCGGCCTCCGTGTGTTCTCCTATGTAAAAAGAGAAAGAAAAATGAGCACTTCTGAAAATGTAAACGCCTGCTGTATTTTCGAAAGCCTTGTAGTTTTATTTATTTTTTTTTTAATTCTTTCTCAGCAGTTAATTTTGCATATCACGTACTAATTTCTTCAGCCCAATGACGTGTGTGTGTGTGTGTGTGTGTGTGTGTGTGTGTGTGTGTTGTGTGTGTGTAGCTGTGTTCAGGTGAGTTTATTCAGCTTAGGGACCTCTTATACTAAAGGGGTGAAATTAGGTCCATACCTCTCCAGTACGCAACATCCAAAAACTGAGAAAAAAAAAAATCGAATTAAGCAGAAATGAAATGCAAAAGAGGTCATGGGATTTTCAAAAAAAAAGTTAATATTGTCATGTATGTTAATTATACCTCCTTAATATGGATATACTTTGAATAAATAACACAGGTGAAGACAACAGTGATGCGGCACATGAAGAGATATGTTGGCAAGGACTATGTTGGTAAGAAATGTGGTGGCAAGGACTATGTTGGCAAGAAATGTGGTGGCAAGAACTATGTTGGCAAGGACTATGTTGGCAAGAAATGTGGTGATAAGAACTATGTTGGCAAGGACTATGTTGGCAAGAAATGTGGTGATAAGAACTATGTTGGCAAGAAATGTGGTGGTAAGGATTATGTTGGCAAGAATTATGTTGGCAAGAACTATGTTGGCAAAGAGTATGTTGGCAGGAAATATGTTGGCAAGGACTATGTTGGCATGAAAGATGTGCCAGGGAGCATATCTGACCAACATTAATACGAATCCGTCTCCATAGTCGTGAAAAATTAAACTCCTTATGTTTTTTTCGTGTTTTTTCTGTTAATGTAGTTTGGTACTGAAGTGCTTGGTGTATGAAAAAATAAAAATTGAAAAAAAATATATATATATACAAACACAACTCAGTCTCAAAAATGTTTAATACGTTTGATTCTAAAGCGCTTTTCCTGAGTTAACGTAAAAATATACATAACTGCATACAGGGCTCTAGAAAGCTTATGAATACGCTTGGTACTGAAGTCTTGGGCAACTGTACAAGCTTATTTTAAAGATACGTGTTTTTTTATGGGATAGAAGACTGTGTAACTCCTCTTCCCCAGCGACTTATTTTGCAAAGGCTTATTACACCTCATTCTTCTCTCGCATTTTATCCACACCGTTCTAATATCAATAAACTTTGTACCACTATCATATAAAAGGGTACTGAGGTGTAATATGCAGCATAATTCGGCAAGGAGGAGGTGTTACGAAATCTCCAAGGCATAAACAAAGGAAACGCACATCCGTAATACGAAAACTGAGTACACCAAGGGAGAAGACGAGCCCCCAGCTTTTGAGGGGTGACTTATGGGATGCCTAATATCTTTAAAGCAATGAGTCTGCATGTCACCTTATAGAGTGCTGACAGACACAGTAAAGAGAAACCGGGAATGCTTTTATCTTTCCTCACGGGCTTGAGAGAGAGAGAGAGAGAGAGAGAGAGAAAACTCTCCTCTTTCATAATTTCAGGCTTAACTCCTTCACTTCCATAACCCATTTTTGCATCTTATCTATTTACCCATTTATCTATCTATCTATTGACTGAGAATGCAAGACAGTTTTGGGGAATACTCTACTAGTGGAAGGGTTAATGGAGGCCGTATCTACCCCTTCACCCCCCCAGATCGAAAAATTCTCTCCTGATCTACGCAAAAGTTTGAAAATAGCAAAATATAAATTAGAATCGAGTCATGGGATTGAAGTGATAAATCATTTCAGTCCAATTACTTTTATTTTTTCTTTATTCCTTTTTCCTGCAGACGATTTTAAGATTTCGAGGGACCCTTACTGGAGGTGGGGTTAGGCACGATCCCCATTAACCCGTTCAAATCTGAGGCCGGTTATTCTAATTGGCTATGGACGCTCCCTAACACCTCTCCCTCAGCGATTTATTTTTGGATTCGTCTGGTTAATATACTTTTGTACCTTATGTACGAAGTTTATGGTGATATTACACTGATTTTAACACAGAAGAGGATAGCAAGGTGTAATAAGCAAAATAAGTCGCTTAGGAAGAGGTGTTAGGGATCTTCCGTACCCTCATCCTAGGCTGAGTAAAATCGTCTGAAGCTGGCAAGAGTGAAAAATAAATGCGCAGTCTGGGGAAAGTAGTTTTGTTATCATTATTGTTATTATTATTATTATTATTAGTGGTAGGTGGGGGCGCTCGCCATCCACTCACTCGATGTAGTGCTGCTCTCGGGTGTCTGCCCTTTCCTCTCCTCCATCCTTCTTTCCTTCCATCCTCTCCTGTCTTTCTTTCCTTCATTCTTTCCTCGTCCTTCTGCCTACGGGTGACTTTACACTCTCTCTTCTGTCTTTCTTTCCTTCATTCTTTCCTCTTCCTTCTGCCTGTGGGTGACTCTAAACTGAGTGACAAGCCAAATGGTTTCCTGTACACCAGGAAACCATTTACTACGCTGGGTGGTAACCATATAACCAAATTTTGGCGACTGGTGGTTTAGTGAGTAATTATGGCGCTCCAATCGGATTGAGCTGGTGAAGGTTTATATCCAAGGGGTGATTGGGGTTTATTGCTCACGTAATGCCTCTCAGGGATGAGTGAGGCTGGTCACTCTCATATTATATGTCAGGACCAACTTCCCTAGCCCCGGGCTCCTACGCTCCTCATGGGGCAACGTAGGATTGGATGATGGATGGATGGATGGATTATTATTATTATTATTATTATTATTATTATTATTATTATTATTATTATTATTATTATTACTGCTTCTACTACTACTACTATTACTACTACTATTACTTTTTCTTACATTAAAGATGTCTATTTTATTTAAGTATATTTTATTTACTTTAACGATAAGTATTTTATTTACTTCAACGATAAGTATTTTATTTACTTCAACGATAAGTATTTTATTTACTTTAACGATAAGTATTTTATTTACTTTAACAATAAGTATTTTATTTACTTTAACAATAAGTATTTTATTTACTTTAACGATAAGTATTTTATTTACTTTAACAATAAGTATTTTATTTACTTTAACGATGTCTACTTCAACATATGTATTTTCTTTCCTTTTTTTTCTTTTTTTTACTCCCTTTCCCGTAGCTCAGTGGTAGGATAGGACAGTGCTACGCCCCTGCACCTTCTCGTAGCACTTCTTCGTGACTAGCACCATATTCTACGTTTTAATCTCATAGCCTTCAATGTGGAGAGGTGGCAGTGTTACGCCAAGCTGAAGTGAACAGAGGATAGTTAACAATTCTGACTGATGAGGAGTGGATAGTTAACAATTCTGACCTAATGAATGGATAGTTAACAATTCTGACCTAATGAATGGATAGTTAACAATTCTGACCTAATGAATGGATAGTTAACAATTCCGACCTAATGAATGGATAGTTAACAATTCTGACCTAATGAATGGATAGTTAACAATACTGACCTAATGAATGGATAGTTAACAATTCCGACCTAATGAATGGATAGTTAACAATTCTGACCTAATGAGTGGATAGTTAACAATACTGACCTAATTAAGGGAGGATAGTTAACATTTCTGACCTATTCTGACCTCAAACTCCCACAGATCACCCACTGCCCTACCTGCTGCTGGTGGGGTGGGTGGGGGGTGTCAGGGGAGAAGGGGAGGATGGCGCGGTTAAACCTGGGATTGCCGTCCTCGTCGTAGTAGTCGTCTTCATCTCCACTACTATCCACCCCCCACCTCCTCTCCACCCGCCTCCGTCGCCGACTCTGTGGAGGGTGAATGAAAGAGAGATGAAGAGGAGGGTGAGATGGAGAGGGGGGGTGTGATGAAGAGGGAGGGTGAGATGAAGAGGGAGGGTGAGATGAAGTGGAAGGGTGAGATGAAGAGGGAGGGTGAGATGAAGTGGAAGGGTGAGATGAAGAGGGAGGGTGAGATGAAGTGGAAGGGTGAGATGAAGAGGGAGGGTGAGATGAAGAGGGAGGGTGAGATGAAGTGGAAGGGTGAGATGAAGAGGGAGGGTGAGATGAAGAGGGAGGGTGAGATGAAGAGGCAGGGTGAGATGAAGAGGGAGGGTGAGATGAAGAGGAAGGGTGAGATGAAGAGGGAGGGTGAGATGAAGAGGGAGGGTGAGATGAAGTGGAAGGGTGAGATGAAGTGGAAGGGTGAGATGAAGAGGGAGGGTGAGATGAAGAGGGAGGGTGAGATGAAGAGGCAGGGTGAGATGAAGAGGGAGGGTGAGATGAAGAGGAAGGGTGAGATGAAGAGGAAGGGTGAGATGAAGAGGGAGGGTGAGATGAAGTGGAAGGGTGAGATGAAGAGGGAGGGTGAGATGATGTGGAAGGGTGAGATGAAGAGGGAGGGTGTGATGAAGAGGGAGGGTGTGATGAAGAGGGAGGGTGAGATGAAGAGGGAGGGTGAGATGAAGAGGGAGGGTGAGATGAAGAGGGAGGGTGAGATGAAGAGGGAGGGTGAGATGAAGAGGGAGGGTGAGATGAAGAGGGAGGGTGAGATGAAGAGGGAGGGTGAGATGAAGAGGGAGGGTGTGATGAAGAGGGAGGGTGAGATGAAGTGGGAGGGTGAGATGAAGAGGGAGGGTGAGATGAAGAGGGAGGGTGTGATGAAGAGGGAGGGTGAGATGAAGAGGGAGGGTGAGATGAAGAGGGAGGGTGAGATGAAGAGGGAGGGAGAGATGAAGAGGGAGGGTGAGATGAAGAGGGAGAGGGAGAAGAAGAGGCAGGGTGAGATGGAGAGGGAGTATGATATCAAGAAGAAGGGTAAGATATAACATTAAGGAAGTAAGGAATAAAGAATAAGTTTTTCATGAAGTTCTGTGTTTTTCATCATAGTGGACTTCGTCAGGCCTCTCCACACTCCATCTTTCAGTTACGTAACGCCTTTCCTCGATGGCTTTATTGTGGAGTGAGTGTGGAAGAGGGAGGAAAGGCTGCAGTACACTCTAACATCCGCGCTCGCGAAAGGGTGGCGGTGCTTTATGTTTGGTCCGGTTTGTCCGTTCATCCGTCTGTCTGTCTGTTACCAAGATTACGAAAAAACGATATTGGACAGAATTGCACCGACTCTTGCATATGGCTGAGAACCATTTGTGTGTGTGTGTGTGTGTGTGTGTGTGTGTGTGTGTGTGTGTGTGTGTGTGTGTGTGTGTGTGTGTGTGTGTGTGTGTGTGTGTGTGTGTGTGTGTGTGTGTGTGTGTGTGTGTGTGTGTGTGTGTGTGTGTGTGTGTGTGTGTGTGTGTGTGTGTGTGTGTGTGTGTGTGTGTGTGTGTGTGTGTGTGTGTGTGTGTGTGTGTGTGTGTGTGTGTGTGTGTGTGTGTGTGTGTGTGTGTGTGTGTGTGTGTGTGTGTGTGTGTGTGTGTGTGTGTGTGTGTGTGTGTGTGTGTGTGTGTGTGTGTGTGTGTGTGTGTGTGTGTGTGTGTGTGTGTGTGTGTGTGTGTGTGTGTGTGTGTGTGTGTGTGTGTGTGTGTGTAATTGTAAGAACCAACTTTCAACCCAACAAACACAGTAAATCTATCACACAAACTCTTCGATAATAAAGAATGGTGTGCTACAGTAATCCTCCACGTTGATGAAAGTGAAATGTATAATTCTCGTAGAACAGCATCAAAGGTCCTGTCGCTTTCCCTTTTCTCTTTCCATGGACTTTGAAAATCAGGGGCATTCGTAGCAACTGACACTGATGAACTTATTTGGCCACAGATCAGTGTCATTAGTGTCGGATGCCCCGGAATTACCACACTGACTTTCAAATTCCATGGAGAGAGAAGTAGCAGAGACGGTAGGACTTCTGATGTCGACTGAAGGAGAATTATTTTATCTTCCATCCTAAACAACATGTATTTTTACTGCACCAAACCATTTTCTGTTACCGAAGGGTTTGTATGATACCTACTGTAATTTTAGGGTTGAAAGCTGACCCTTAAAGTTACACATAGCCCACACGGAAAGAGATACAGGAAAGGCGACACGACTTTTGATTTTGGCTGCTGAGCTGGCACACATGAACCTGGGCCAGTGTCTCTGTGTGTAAAGTGGAGGTCTAGCTAAACTTTCCAAAGTTCATGCATCACCCTTACTTGGTCATTTCAACTAATATTTGACATCTCCGTTTATTCACGTCAGTGCCACCAACAAACACGTGATTATATAGGATGTCAAGTGTACCAAATGCTGTTCCAGATTCATATGTGGCCAACTGAACACTGAACAACCAAATCCTGCAAAGCTTACAATTGTAGTTTGGACCTGAAGTCTCTAAGGTTCGAGGACTGAAGAGGTGGATGGTGGTTCGTTCCCCAGCCAACAGATGTCGCAATGAGGGGGTTATGGGGGGGATAAGGGAGTGAGTGGAGCGATGAAGTGATGGGAAAGGTCCCGAGGGGTGGTGACGGATGCAGTAAAGATTAGAATTATATTTGCAATCCCATGGTTATAAAACAACATTGGATATTTGGGTTTATTAATCACACACACACACACACACACACACACACACACACACACACACACACACACACACACACACACACACACACACACACACACACACACACACACACACACAATGATCGCCAATTAACTTTATGAGGCGACGGGTCCACCATAAACTGACAATAATAATCTCCTGTTTGCCAGATGGTATATAAACAGGTTTGTCGGGTTACGAATTACTACCAGGGGCAGTAGCAACACTTGAGCTAATAACATAATTATCCTCTGAGGGTTATACGGAAAAAACCTGCACTAATATGACAGTTAATAATACAGACATTACTTAAGGTCATTGTCGTCAGTCCAATCAAAAACAGCGAGGCCATACACCTACTTAGTAACAAATGGTCATACGAGGGAAAGGCTAATAAACACGGCCTAATGATCCTGCATTGAATCCTGTATGTTTTCAGTAGTGTGTATAATATTTGTGTGTGTGTGGGTTTGGGAAAGTTTACATACATCGCCCTTTTTATTCAAGCACTGTCATTTCGGTAACGTAGAAGTAACATTCGTTGTGTCATATATGGATGCGATTATCTATACATCTGTTTTCATCATAAGATATAATGTTAACTTTATCAGTACGTCGAAATTTCGCTACGTAAGTCAGTACTATTCAGACCTTTCGTATCACCTCATCGTCCCCTCCACCCTTCCTTATCCCTCCCTTCATAACCCCCTCATTACATCTGTCGGCTGGGGAATGAACTACAATTCACTGCTTCACTCCTCGGGCCTCAGATGCTTCAAACTACGATCCTGAGCCTCGCAGGACACATGTTGCTGAGTGTACTGTATCTCACCGCAAGGCACTGTGAGGCTTAACGATGGAACTACACACCATCCCACTGGCTAGGAAATCTGTGAACAAACCAGTCTTCAAATGATCCTGTTTCTCAGCTAAAGGCATAAATTCAGTTCCTCTCTTCTGGCTCTTACATGCCCAAGCTTTGAAATCCCAGTCAAGCTAAGAATTCCAGCCACATATCCAAACAGGGGAAGTCTAATTTGGCGGCGACTGAATAAATAGGTTGGCGATCACCACCACTAGCTCATTACCAGGCATTTATATAACTTGCAATCTGCGTGGGGAGGGGAGGAAGGGGTCTGATAAGGAGAGAGAGAGAGAGAGAGAGAGAGAGAGAGAGAGAGAGAGAGAGAGACTTAAGCCCTGATCCAGCCCTGACTCATATAAAACTTCCTAACCCCAGCTAATGAGAGATGAAGCCAAGTGTGACAATTATAAAGGATCCGAAGCCATTTATAAAGAATCCTAAGACATTCACAGGATACACGAGTCTCCATCACATTCAACCTTTTTCACAGATCGTTCGTGTTTCTCTTTCTGTCGCTTTAATATTTGCTCTAATTTGACTGTAAAGTGTCTGGTAGTTGTACGAGTGAAGAGAAACGTAGAGAGAGGAAAACTGATGGATTTAAGCTTAGGAATGTTTAAAAGAGTTCCCCCTCAAATTGTAGCTTCTCCATGTCTCTCTCTCTCTCTCTCTCTCTCTCTCTCTCTCTCTCTCTCTCTCTCTCTCTCTCTCTCTCTCTCTCTCTCTCTCTCTAGGGTGTGGGAAGAGAAGGGGTTTGGTCAAGGATGTGCATGAAATTGAAAATAGTGCTAGAGTATACTTATTCCCACCCTACCTCTCCCCCACACCCACACCACACCGCTCTATGGCCAGGTGTATTTCAGGGTGTGGGGGTGTGGGGGTGGGGGATGCAGGTGGGGTCAGATTTTGCTGTAGGTGGCTCTCGGTGGATTTAGTATTGGCCCCACATTTGGCGGATACTCTGAGTAGTGGGTTCGAGCTCCACTGACTGCCACTGAGTTTTGGGGGGGTGGACGCTCACAGGTTAACGAGTGTCCTAATGAAATACCCAAACCTACACCAAAGCACTCAACTTCACCCGTCTTCTGTTTCACTGTCTACTTCACCGTCTTCTGTTTCACTGTCTGTTTCACTGTCTACTTCACCGTCTTCTGTTTCACTGTCTGCTTCACCTGTCTTCTGTTTCACTGTCTGCTTCACTGTTTACTTCGCCGTCTTCTGTTTCACTGTCTGCTTCACTGTTTACTTCACCGTCTTCTGTTTCACTGTCTGCTTCACCCGTCTTCTGTTTCACTGTCTGCTTCACTGTTTACTTCACCGTCTTCTGTTTCACTGTCTGCTTCACCCGTCTTCTGTTTCACTGTCTACTTCACCCGTCTGTTGTTTCACTGTTTACTTCACTTCTACGTCACCCGTCTTCTGTTTCACTGTCTACGTCACCCGTCTTCTGTTTCACTGTCTACGTCACCCGTCTTCTGTTTCACTGTCTACGTCACCCGTCTTCTGTTTCACTGTCTACGTCACCCGTCTTCTGTTTCACTGTCTACGTCACCCGTCTTCTGTTTCACTGTCTACGTCACCCGTCTTCTGTTTCACTGTCTACGTCACCCGTCTTCTGTTTCACTACTTCACTGTCTATTTCACCCATCCTCTGTATCACCGTCTACTTCACTGTCTTTTGTTTCACTGTCTGCTTCACTGTCTTTTGTTTCACTGTCTGCTTCACTGTCTTTTGTTTCACTGTCTGCTTCACTGTCTACTTCACCGTCTTCTGTTTCACCGTGTGTCTTGCATCTGTCCTTCCCTCCTCCTCCCGACCGACCGACGCCACACACCCTCAGACTTGGATAAAATCTGGTCGCGACAATCCCTTACCTGAAGCTGTCCACTGTTTATTATCACCGTGGAGGATGAGGAATGAGAGACTAACCAGGAGAGTGTATGAGTCTTGAACGAGGGAGGTAGGAGGGGGAGGCCGAGGATGATGTGGAGGGACGAGGTGGAGAGATGAGAAAGAGGAGTGTGAGTTGAAGAAAGTCTGACATGGAGGTGATTTGTTTGTGCCACCCATTACGGAATTAAGGTATCTCGTGATAGACAGATAGATGGATAGATAGTCACCGTCTGTACTTCGCTTCTCTCCTATCCTCCGCCAAACCCTATCTGCTATTACCATCCTCTGTATCATCCTTTGTACTTTGTGCCTAAACTATCCACCTCCTAACTCTATTATTACAACACTGTCTTCTGCATCACCGACTTTACTTGTGTCTTGCCTGTCCTCCTCTGTCTAAAATCACTGCCTTCTATGTCACCGCCTATACTCTGTGTCTGTCCTACCCTCCACTTAACCTCCTTGTGACTTTCTGTCTGTTCCGCCGTCTGTACCTCGTGTCTGTTTCACCCTCCTACCCAAACCCCTATCGTTCTCCCCTCCTAACCAAACCCCTGTGATTTTAACCTTTTACGTCTGCCCCGTCGTCGCTCACCTGGACTGACCACTTGATGCCAGACACAAGATCTCTGTTTTCAGTTCAGTATCGTCGTCGGGATTTCACCGTTTCGGTTCTCTTGCATGGTTAATCTGGATACCTGAACACTGGTTGTGGTTTTACTAAGTGGTTTCATATATTTCAAAGCTGTTTGGTTAATCTCTTCCCTTTTTTAGTATCTGTTGCCGAATTTTGAATAACATTATGTCGTCTGCTGTCTCTCTGGGGTTATCTTGTTGGCCTAAAACCGACTTAAGCAGACGAATCATGAAGCACTGATGCTATGATGGTTGATATCTGAGCACTGTGACACCTCCAGTACACCATTTTATTCTTTACTATCCCTTAACTTTAGTACAGCTTAGTGAACGAGGTAATGATGGGTAATTAACGCTTCATACGAGATGTTACATTAATAGAGCGAACGATGAAGGATGTCACAGATTTTGATGGATTACAAGGTGGGGATCATTTAATTAGGGGTGCACTGCGCCACTTAAGAATCTCTTTCAAAGGAATTAGAAGGATGATAAATACGAGACTGTTGGATCAATGTGTGTGTGTGTGTGTGTGTGTGTGTGTGTGTGTGTGTGTGTGTGTGTGTGTGTGTGTGTGTGTGTGTGTTGCCATCCTTGTTCTCACTCTGCACGGCTTCTTAGGTTGTGTTATGTCAGAATGGATTGACCTGGCTTTCATTATCAGGTCACATTAGGTCAGTCCGTTATCACCTGAGGGAACTGGGTCACTATCGCAGCTTGAATCAGAGTTCCGGTGGCATGAAATTCGATGATACGAGGCAAGAAATGACTCTATGTTTACTATACTTCTTTCACCTTAACCTGGCCCAATTTTCGTCCTTTTGTAGCTTATTTCACGTAGCTCAGTGGCAGAAAAATACTATGGCTCTACATGTATTCTATAGCACTTCTTCGTGATTAGCGCATAATCTAGTGTTAAGGTACTGTTACAACGTGGCTAGAGGTGGGTAGATGGAAGTTTTAGGTCAAGTTAGAGTAAAAAGGACCGGAGAGAGAGAGAGAGAGAGAGAAATCTAACCACGCAGGCCACATCCTTCGGTCCCAACCCAATCAAACCAACCCCCTACGTACGTCCTTTTGAGTTACTTCTTGGCGCTACGGACGATTTTCTTTACGCTAAGGAAGGCGTCTGGTGATGAGGGGGTTAATGAGGACTGCATGCGTAGCTAACCCCGCCAGTTCGCAAAATTTCCTAAGCTTAATACTCGTAAATTCTTGTGGGAGCAGGAAATAAATAAATAAATAATAGATAGATAGCAAGACAGACAGACAGATAGATAGACAGATAGACAAATAGATAGATATAAAGGTAAAATATAAAATAAACTATCATGGTTTTTGGGTGTTAATCTCTTGCCTGGAAATGTGTTCAATTTTGGGGAAGGAAGAAGAAGAAGAAGAAGCTGATGATGATGATGATGATGATGATGATGATGATGATGAAGGAAGAGGAGGAGGAGGAGGAGGAGGACTCCCAGGCTGGTTAAGTGACATGTGAACTCAAGTTGTGACTCTAAACAACTTTTACCATTAACTTTTCCTTCTACAATCAATACTTTCTGAGGTTTGAGTTTTCGATACAGACAGACACACACATACAATTCGTGCAAAAATAATGACCATCGACTTCATCTAACTGGTGCAAAAATGAAACCTCGAGAGCTCGGGCCCTGAGCTGTGGACGCAAAACCTCGTTCGGTATGCCTCCGCCAGGCCTTGATCACGGACTCACTATACAACCTCCATGACAGGGATCATTGTGGGTTCAAAGGAGACTAAAGATAAACTAAATTGATCCCATATGACCTTGATCTTTGATCCCTTGACATTAGTGACCTCAGTAGTTCATCGTCCTTTCATACCGTCTCACTGACAAAAGTTTGGTCGAAATCCGTCGAGGGATTCAGGAGATATCGCGCCCACACCCATATGACGATGACCTTTGACCCCTTGACCTTGTTGACCTAATCAGTTAGTCATCCCTTCATACTGTATCATTGACAAAAGTTTGGTCAAAATAAATCCGTCGAGGAGTTCAGATGTCACGTTTATTAGGATTAACTAAGTCGACCCCATATGACCTTGACCTTTGACCCCTTGACCTAATCAAGTCATCATCTCAAAATTTGTCGATGGGTTCAGGAGATATCGCGCCTACAAGATAAACTAACTCGACCACATTTGACCCTGACCTTTGACCCCCTGACCTAGCTGACCTAATCAGTTCATCATCTCCTTACAGTGCATGAGTGACAAAAGTTTGGTAGAAATCCGTGGACGGGTTTAGGAGATATTGTGCCCAGAAAAATGATACAGACAGACGCAAGCACGCACACACGGACAGACAGATTAACTTTTGCCTCCTCATTCATAGGTGAGAGGAGGCATAAAAAGAAAATACAAAGGAAGGAAAAAAATGAAAAAAAAAACGAAAAAAGAAAAAGAAAAACAGAAACAGGAAAGAAAAGAAACGGAAAAAAAGAAAGGATGTAAAAAAATAATAATAATAATAATAATATCGCAGTTTCCAGAAGGCACGCTTGCAGAGATCAGTATCAACGCGCATTTTCGTCGAACATTTTTATTAAACTCCTGCGCAATATTTGATAAGCTTGTTGGAGCTCTGAAAGTGGCAGTACCGGGTCTCTAAAATCACCGCTCGCTGCCTCGTTAATTATGGCGATGGAGTGAACTTAGACCCACGTCCGGAACCGTACCCCCGTGGAGCGCCTGGAGGGAGAAAATGAACGCGGCCAACACCTGAATCCACGCCTCTAGTTTTTTTTTTTCATTTTTTTTTCATTTTTTTTACTCTGTGACTGTCGTGCGGCTCACTGTTGAAAAATATTATCTGGTATTATCTATCTATCTATCTATCTACCTACCTACCTATTTGTCTGTCTGTCTATCTGTATATCTATAGTCAGACGCCATAATCCTGTAAAGGGTAGCTATAAATAAATCGTTTACATAATGCCATGTCCTCCGCCACTTACTACCCTCCCTCCAACTGACAGCCTCCTCCCTCATATATCTGTACCACCCCATCCCCGTATCATCGTTGATCTCCCTCTCCCCTCCCCTCCACCTCACTCACGCTCACAAACACACTCCTCAAGCCTGTCTCTCTTTCTCCTCTCCACACGGCCATTGGCAGGAATATAATACGATAATCATAATTCTCCGCCAAAAAGACAAAAATAAAAAATAAATGATAACAATGATAGCTTTTAACATTCTCAGTTCTCAAAGTTTTTTTCGAGACTGGTAACATACTCTGAGGAAATCTGAAGTAAAATGCAGCTCTGTAATTCCCAGGTAAAGGTGAGGTACAGAAGTGGTGGGCAGTCATCACGGGACTGATTAAAGATGTTGCTGTGAGATTCGGGGATGTGGGAGAGGAAACTGCTACTGAAGGGTGGTTTTTCGAAGTGAGTGTTTTGTTTATAAGGCCACCCAGGCGCCAACCACTTTTTATTTTTATTTTTATCTTTTTTTTTTCCAGCTTCGTACCGCCAACGCCACGGAAAGAACCAAGGAATAAGCTGTACCGTACCTGAGTCTTCCTTCCTTCTCTGATTCGTGTCCCCAGTGAGCACGAACAAAGGTACATTCGGAAAATGAGGTGATCAAAAGGTTATTAACTTCGGCATACGTGATATCTGTAATGCTAGACTAGATCCAGTATATCCTAATGATCCCATATCTCGTGATTTAGGATGTACCCTGTAGAATTCCCGAAAATTATTGTTAAAACTACTTCGTGTGACAAACTTCAATGGTAAAATATGTCAGTCTTAGCTCTCTTTGTGTGGGTATGGCAGTGTGGGGTATGGAAGTGTATGGGTGTGACTGTGTGGGTGTGGCAGTGTGGGGTATGGAAGTGTGTGGGTGTGGCAGTGTGTGGGGTATGGCAGTGTGGGTGTGGCAGATAGATGTAGCAGTGTGTGGGTGTGGCAGTGTGTGGGTGGGGAGTGTGGGTGTGGCAGTGTGGGTATGGCAGTGTGGGGTATGACAGTGTGGGTGTGGCACTGAGGGGTATGTCACTGTGCGGTGTGGTACTGTGGGTGTGGCAGTGTGGGTGTGGCTGTGTGTGGGTATGGCAGTGTGAGAGTTAGGTCTACTGATCATCATGTTGGTGTGGAGATGGACACAGGGACTGAGAAGAATACCATCTCTCTTCTTACTGCCTTCTTGTTTGGTATCACAAAACCTACTGAACGAGTGATAAATGCCCGCTGAGGCCTAGGTTACCGATGATGTGATTAAAGATGATAGTGTTCCTTATCTTTGCACACACACACACACACACACACACACACACACACACACACACAATGCATGATAAAGCAGTAACAGAAGCAGGACATTACGAGCCTGACTCAATCATACAGAAAACATAATTAGGTAAAGATTTGGTGGGAACACACACACACACACACACACACACACACACACACACACACACACACTACATGCTTAGAAAATTCGCGTTGTTCATGCACCCTAACTTGGCTGAGATTTTCTTTTCATCTCTTACTTCCCGTAGCTCCGCCATAGATTCAGACAATACTACGGTTCTACATCCTTTCTTTAGGACTTCTTTACGAGCACAAAATTCTACTGTTACAACTCAGCATGTAAGATGGAGTGACGATAATTTTAGTCCAAGCAGATACACTTTTAATGACTTATGAAAGACTGCAGCCGATTGCATAATTATACGTCTTGCAAAGTACAGACTCCCGAGGCTGGGCTAGTGAAGTTTGCAACATTTACGAGTGGGTGGCGGCCGGGTTTTTTTATAGCAATATTTGATGGAAAAGCCTGCAACAAGATCTTAGAAATTCGCGCCAATTCTTCTTCTTCTTCTTCCTCTTATTTATCTCCCTCATATGTTTTTGATATTCTTCTTCTTGATTCACCTCCCTCAAATACTCTTCACATTCTTCTTCTTGATTTATCTCCCTCATATACTCTTCACGTTCTTATTCTTATTCTGATTACATTATTATTATTATTATTATTATTATTATTATTATTATTATTTCAGACTCAGGGCATCGACTAGGGATTCTGTTTCCAAAGACCCAGCCCCCCTGCGTGTTACATACTTTCACATGTCACCGCTTGAGCACTAATATCCTCCACTCGCATAACACTGAGGTCTGTGTAATGGTGTAATCTCTCTCTCTCTCTCTCTCTCTCTCTCTCTCTCTCTCTCTCTCTCTCTCTCTCTCTTTACGTCTCGCTGGGTTTAATATGAAAGATTATACTCTGTTCACCTTAACTTGGCCCAGAATTTTCTCCTTTTGCATTCTATTTCACGTAGCTCAGTGGCGCAAAAAGACAATGTTACGGCTCTACATCCTTTCCATTACACCCTTTTGTGACTAGCATCATATTCTAGTGTTAATCTTATCTTCCAACTCAGCACTGAAGGAGAGAAGGCAATATTAGGCCAAGTTAAAGTGTAAAGAATATAGCGTAGTCTGTAGCAATGAAACTCCAATCCAGGAACTGTATCCGGTCTCATTTTAGGATCGATATCACGTCTTTTAAAACAGGTCCAATACTCTAACCTCTCCACCAGCAACACTACATCTCAGTTAATTAATGGATGACGTTAAAAAAGAAAAAGAAAAAAGGAAGGAGTGTGAATTACTGATGTGTGTATTCTTTTGTTTGTATATTTAACATTCTGGTAACAAAGCAGAGTTACTTATATTAAACGTCCTCACTTGTCGATCGCCTACCAGCGTCGTGGACTGAAATTGTCAAAGAAAGATGGATAGACAGATAGATGGACAGACAGACAGATAGACAGAAAGGACAGTAGAAACGAATCACTACTAAACTGCAAGATTTAATAGCAACTCAGTCCATTTCTTTGCTGTGTGATTGGTTTCTTGTAGGTGAATGCAGATCAGGTTAACTCAGATCCAGAGAGGTTCAGTTCGCTTTTGTGAGCCCAAATTAAGCTCATCTGGTTCACTCGGATCTATTTTTATCCACCCACATCCAGTCAGACTCACCCTCGTCAGATTATGCTCAGTCTCATCAGAAGGGGGTCAGCTTCTCTCAGCCCCTTCACATGTGGTCCGGCTCACTCAGTAGTCCATTCAGGTCACTTCACATCCATTCACTGCCATTTACAAGGACGCAGATCCACTCACGGTAATATACTTCCATTTTATGACGCGCGGGTCCCTTCACACGCTTCAGGTACACTGGGTCATGTTGAGGTCTTGGAGGTCAACCCAGGCTACTCAAGGTGAATCTGGGTTCGTTTACATCCATTTAGACTCTCTCTCTCTCTCTCTCTCTCTCTCTCTAGCTTTGTTTATGTCTGTATATGTAACTTCTTCGTATCTGTCTCTCTCCCTTTGTTTGAGTGTTTATCCATGTCTGTCTGTCTTTCCGTATCTCTAATCTGTGTTCATGTCTGTCTTCAATATTTCTCTCCGTCTCTAGCCCTGTCTGTACTTCCCTGTCTATCCGTCGCTCTGCCTGTCTCCTTGTCTGTGCCTCCATCTTTTATCTGGACGAGTCTATCCCCACCCACAGCGATGGAGGAAGGGAGGATAGGGAGGGAGGGGGAGAGCTGTGTGGGACCTAGTTTGGAAGTCTGAAAGCTTAATAATGTGTTCTCGAGAGTATTATAACTCAATAAATTTGGGGTGTATTTGAGGTTTTAAAGAAATATTGGTTTATAGACTATATTTTAAGTATTATTCACCAGTATATCTCTCGGAAAATCAGTAGTGCGCCACTCCCATCCCGCCATCTCTCCTCCACCCCTTACTTCTCTGGTTAATTTGGCCTGGCTTGCACGAGTCAAACCAATCGATAGTTTAACCATGGGGTAAATCTTCCTCTCAGGTTACTCTGTGGTGAGGGAGACTGTTAATGCTATGGAACGAACTGATGAGATGCAATTGGATGGCCAGAACCCGTAACCGGTGGCCAAAGGAATGAGCCACAGTTCGGTATATGTGTAGCCAGCATAGATGAACTGAAGAAGTCGTGATAAAAATATATATATACCTGGAGTCAGTGAAATGCTCTGTGGCAGAAAAATGGATCGCTACAGTACCAGCGGGTGACTCCACACGACCTCAGCAGATAATGGCAGAAGATAAATCCCAAGATGATGATATCAATGGCCTTGGCGGAAAAGCACAACAATGTAACCATCCAGTGGACACCTGGGAGTGGGAAAAAAAAAAAAACTCGCGACAAAGGCTTCACAGGACATGGATGTGAGGGAGTGTGAAAAGGCTGAACTGGAATGTGTGACAGGAATCAGCCAACTACTGTACTATGAAGCAGACAGAAAGGTGACCAGGTGCCCACTCTGCTGACGACATATGCCCATCAATCAGTCGGGTACGGGACGTCGAAAGTAATGCTAAGACAGATGCTGGAGACAAGAGGAAGACCAACTGATACGGAACTACCCACGACCGCCACTACACATAATGGTTCTCCAGGTAATGTTAATAGAAGTTAATCACCAAATTCGGGGATATCCGGAGCTTTTGGATAAAGTTATGAAGTGGAATCATAATGTAAATGCGAGCCAGGTCTGCTACAGGGACTGGGAAAGGTCAGGCTGTATAACATTCATCGAGGGAGTCAATCACCCACGCCGGAGACCCTACGAGAAAGACGCCTATCAAACGTGGCCTCAGGGATCAAGGGAGGAAGGACGACTCATGGGAAGGTGGTGTAAGTAAAGTGTCTGTGGCAATATTATGGGCCAAGATGGTAAGATGAGTTTGTGGATCAGCCAATTCATACCAGACAAGGACGCGAAGACACCATGGAAAATCAGGGCAGTGTTGACCTACGCGACCCAAGACCACGAAGGGCAGCACCTTTCACTCCTGGCTGACTTGGACGCGGCAGGAGAGGAGGGCCGCTCTGAGGATGTAGCTGAAGTAGCAATGCAAATGGAGGATGGAAAACATTACATCAAAGGCAGCAGTGGAAGAGGAGGAGATCAGCCATATATCAGGATTATTGTGTATACGGTGATTCAAGGACTTTGTGGTGAGGACAGGAGGGCTAGGCAGGGAGCAGAAGACCAGGGCATTATTTTCCTTAGGTGATTTTCAATATCTTCCATCTCAAGCAATAGTCCATGGATCTGGCGAGTTTTATGAATTTTACAGTACCTGTTCATGTATAAACCTGCTCTGATAATAATATGGTTAGATTTTAGTGATGAAACATATTTCGACACAGCGTTGTACCAGACAAAGCACTCGATCGTTTTGACTTCCAGAGGGTGTAGGGTTTGCGACTCTGGTGGGGGGGAGTGTAATCTGGGTGTCAGTCAGTCCTTGCCGAGAAATAACCACAGGTAGTCAAGAATAGTAGATAACTCCAATTTAGCTGCTGTTTATGTGATGTGAAACTGCAGTGAACGATGAAAGTACCCCATCTTGGGAAGTTCTTGGAGTGTAGCAGATTACTTGATATTACAGGGCGACATTTGGCCGGGACGTATCCAGATTTGGAGAAAAGGGGAGGAGGTTCCACTAGATAATTAAACTCAGCAAAGAATGTTGAGAGGGGAGGGGCAAGGGGAGGAGGGGAAAAAGTAAAAAAAAAAAAAGAAGAAAAAAAAAAAAGCTACAATGTTCGTACACTGTAGAAAATCATGTCAAAAGTAGGAATTATCCGTCAATAGTATAGATCTGAAGCTGGAACGCGAAATTATTCAAAACTACTTTAAACTCGCTCAAACCAGTTGTCAATTTATAACTATTACTTACCCATAAACTCTGCAGAACTTGCTGTACAACTGGAGGCTGGGGAAACTCCACACGCAGGAGTGGAGCCTTTTGAACCTTGATTTAGTTAAACGTTCAGTCCAAACCAGTTTCAGTGGATAATGACTCGCACACTTCATGAAACCCAATGATTTCTTTTGGCTGACTCTAAACAGCAATGAACTGTGATTATCTTATGAGTATATTAAGATACGGCAACTGTCATGACCATATAATCGTACTAATCCAACGCAGCGGTGTGAAAATGTGTCTTGCCCATTACGCTACTTGCTCACTAAGAATAACAACAGTCGGGTTTATTTACATACTAACAACCTGCGACTTCCTTCCATGAGGACCACAGCTGCCGCGGTAATTACGTGAGGTGGCTTGTTTGTTTGAGTTGGTTGATCATAAATTGACTCCACTGCCAAGATAATCAACGAAATGGTACCTCTAGCTCACCTGGTCACCCTGATGAACTAGGAATACAGAAAGTGGATGGAAAGAGAAGTTTCAGCAAACCATGCTACGTGGAACGATACCAAAATAGTCCAAGTGAAGGCTGCTGAAACAGAACACAACACTACCCTACAGTACAGAAGGCTACAGCAGTTTGATGTTATTGAAATTGGTGGTGTTCAGACACTGCTTGCCAACAGAAACTAAGATGAAGCTCTTCACTACCATTTCCTCGCGAGATATTTACACCCACGCCCACAACAGCGCGGTGTGAGTATCGTTTTGCTACCGTGTCTGTCTGTCTGCCTGTTTGTCTGTCTGTCTTTGTGTCACCAGTAGCATTCGAAGTTCTGACCCAACTTAGTGGAAGGGTTTCGTGTCAGGCAAGAATGAACTGACAGATTTTCAGAACAGTAGGTCAAAGGTCAAGGTCACAGGGCAAAGTCAAATGTTCGGTCCCCAGAACAATTTTAGGGCGCAGGTGTTGCACTCTGTGAATGCTCCATGTTCTACCTGCGTTGAAGGTTTACCCGTATTTATTGTTTTACCTGCATTTATTGATTCACCTGTATTATTTTACCTGTATTCATTATTTAACCTGCATTCACTGTTTACACCTGTATCCACTGAAGTGAAGGGATTCATCTCGCTTCGTCATATAAAACTACACATGAAACAATTTGCTAAAACGTCCAGCTAAAACAACCTTCACCATTGTTTATCACGATACCTCAAGTTCTGCCCAACATCCTGAGGTGCAGCTGGTTCTATCTGGTACATGGATTCGATGGGTCTGGCAAACCGGTCCTGTGTAATTTCGGGTTTTAACTCCACACTGTACAATTAGGCGTGTGTGCAAGATCAGCGTAGCATTCAGGACCTGGGTTACGTACACAGAGAAGGGGGGATGAGAAGGGGGAGGGGGGTTCTAAGCAGGTAGGAAATAAAGTAACATCATCATCAGCAACAACAACAAAGTGGAATGAAGACATTAAAAGAACTTGAAGGATGAGGGAAAAGTCGAAAGTAGAGACCGTAATCACTGCAATCAAAAGGCGCAAAATTGGATAGTGGCAGGTGACGCCAGGACAGACAACACATAAACAGCCTGGACAACGGAGTGGCAACCTAAAGATGGAGTGAGACGATGAGACAGAGACAAAGATGGTGAGAAAAGCGTCGGAGATAGACTTGGACTGGATGGAACAAGGAAGAGGTAAGAGGGGAGAAAGTTGGGAGAGGCTTTTAGTATGAAATGACATGATGATGACGATGATGATGATGATTTTTGGAGTGGGGGTGGATATGTAGGCGTGTTTTTATTTTTTTTTTTTTATTGGCAAGTGACCCGGCTCTCAGAAAGGTGGATTCGATTGTGACATGATTCATATGCTAATCAAGTGGCCTCACCAGGTTATTACTTAGAGTTCTGAACGTTGACGGGCTTTTGTTTATCTTGTGTGTGTGTGTGTGTGTGTGTGTGTGTGTGTGTGTGTGTGTGTGTGTGTGTGTGTGTGTGTGTGTGTGTGTGTGTGTGTGTGTGTGTGTGTGTGTGTGTGTGTGTGTGTGTTTTTATGAGAGAGAGAGACGGGGGGTAGGGTAATACGTCTCATACGATGGGTATGTGTCTTTTAAGTAAGACTATTATGTTATACAGTAAAGTCAACTGACATGACATTTTTTAGGAACTAAACACAAATCATAATACAACTCTATGACCTAAACACATGGACATAAGTGAAGCAGAAATGTGTCCCCCACGCCACGCCAGTCCAGTCACACTCTCACACATCACACTGCTGCGGCGGGATGCTACAGTACTTGTCACTTAAGTTTCATCTCTCTTTTGTGGAGTAAGCATTTGTCCACATTACCGCAATAATGTAAATGTCCCCTCCTATTTGTACTACTGTTGCAGTCAGGCGTTGGTATCCAGTCTCCTCTGTCGTACTCTGCATGTGGCACCCTGGCAATCGTCAACACCGAACTTGCTAGATTTAAATTCCTCAACGCCAGGGTCCTTCAACTGCACACTTGGAGGGTTCGTTACACTACAGTACATGCCTGTGTGGCACAGGTCCAGATATATATATATATATATATATATATATATATATGTGTGTGTGTGTGTGTGTGTGTGTGCAGCACAGGTCCAGATATATATATATATATATATATATATATATATATATATATATATATATATATATATATTGTTACATAGCCTATGATTTCATCATCCTTTGTGTACTTTTAACGCACAGTGTGCTGCATGTTTGATCACGAGCGTGTTCTGCCTCAGATCCCCCCTTCTACCGTTATAGTAGAGTAAGTCGTCATTTCTGGAGTTCAGACCAGGATTGTCAACTCTTTGTCCCCATGGCTTCATTTGCGCGTCCTTCTTACAAGTTGTATCAAGCTCTGCCGGCCCCTATATAATGAGCTCAGTCTCTGCATCATTGCCACTTAGATCTGCTCCTCATTTTGTTCACATCTCTGTCCTCCCCTGTACAGATATTATTATTGTGAGTGCTCAAGAAATCTCCAAACATCTAGCAGCTGTGTGTAATTTGAGTATAACTGTTGTATTTTTTTCTTGTACTGTGTAGCATAAGGTTGATTCTTGGGCCTAGTGAGGTTTTTGATTAATGTGGGGTTTCATGTCAGTCATTTTTGATAATAGTTTGTATCTGTAATAATTTATCTGGCATCCACTGAGCATTATCTGGTATCTCATTTTATCAGGGCTGACTAAGGAGTATTGGCCAGTACTCCTTCAAACTGTTCTCACCGGTAAAGCTCAAGTAACTTATGCATCTTTGCCTCAGGATCAGTCTGATAATTATGATGTAGTTAAGAGCTTGATTCTTAAGGCCTATGAGCTTGTTCCTGAAGCCTATAGAGTAAAATTTAGGACAACTTACAAGCAAGATAAGCAATCCCATGTTGAGTATGCAAAAATCAAAGAAGATCTGTTAGAGCAGTGGTTAAATTCTAAGAATGTGGATTCTGATTTTGACAAATTTAAGCAGATGATTTTGCTGGAGGATTTCAAAAGGTGTATTTATAAAGATGTAAGCCTATATCTTGATGAGAAAAGAATAGATAATTTGTCTGATGCTGCAGTTTTAGCTGACGAGTATGTTCTCACTCACAAGAGATATTCTAGAGAAAAAGGGAAGCTGAGAGTAAGTACGTTGCCTCTACTCAGAGTACAGGTAACAGGAAAGAGAATAAAGATGATGTTTCTCAGGAAGTAAATACCAGCTTCACCTCTAGATTTCAGAAAAGTAAATGTACTTATTGTAGTAAGCTTGGTCATACTACGGAGAGATGTTTCAGGAGACAGCGTGATGTGAACAAAAAGGAGTCTTTAAATATTCAGTCAATTGGTCTAGTGTCCACTCTTGAGAGTTCCCAGAATTCTTTAACTGAGTTAACTGAACCTGCTTTGAGGGGTAACTTAAATTCTCATGATGGAGCTCCTCTTTTGAGCAGTAACGTGGGTGACACTCTCAAGAGTTCATATGCTAATTTCCTGTCTGATGGTTTTGTCAGTCCTCTGGACAGTAATGACAGGAAATCAGTTAAAATATATCGTGATACAGGTGCTTGCCAATCCCTTATGCTGACCAGTGTTCTAGGCTCTAATGTTAATTCCTCTGATGAAACTGTAATCTTACAAGGTGTAGGGAATAATTACTTCTCTGTCCCTCTGTGCAGAGTGAATTTAGAGTCTGGTTTTGTTAATGGTTCCGTTATGGTTGGGTTGGTTGAGACACTCCCAATGTCAGGTGTAACTTTCTTACTTGGAAATGATATTGGTGGAAGTCAAGTGTGTCCAGCTCCTCAGTTGTCTAGTGAGCCAGTGGCTGTGTCCCAGGATTGTGATGTCCCTGAAGTGTTCCCTGCATGTGCTGTCACTAGGGCTAAGTCTAAAGTTACTGGTGATTTAGAGGATAATGATGATGATGATGTTATCCTAGCTGACACTTTTCTTGCTAATTTGGACCACTCACCAGATGAGGCAGTACCCGTAGTGTTGATAATTTGTCTCGTCAAGAGTTGGTTGAGTTGCAGGTTGCTGACCCTGAGTTGAAAGGTCTAGCTAACTCTGCTTACAGTGAAGAAGAGTCAGCCGGTGCTTCTACTTGTTATTATGTAAAGTCAGGAGTACTTATGAGGAAGTGGAGACCCCCAACAGCATCAGCCGACTGTGAATGGGAGGTTGTACATCAAGTTGTCATCCCTCGTGTCTGTAGGCAGGATATCATTCGAGTGGCTCATGATACCAGTTTGGCAGGACACCTTGGAGTGAGGAAGACTGTGGCACGCATTTTGAAACACTTCTACTGGTCAGGTATCTTCAGGGATGTTTCCTGGTATTGTAAGTCTTGTCACACCTGTCAAGTTGTGGGGAAATGTAATCAGACTGAAAAGGTTGCACCTCTAGTTCCCATTCCTCCTTTTGAGGCGCCTTTCACCCGTGTGTTGGTGGATATTGTGGGCCCTCTTCCTAAGACTTCTTCAGGATTTTCTTATGTGTTGACCCTGATTGATATGGCTACTCGTTATCCTGAAGCCATTCCACTTAGAAATATCTCAGCAAAGAACGTGGTTAAGGAAATGCTGGGGTTCTTCACAAAGTTTGGTCTGCCCAAGGAGGTACAGTCAGACCGGGGAAGTAATTTCATGTCGAATGTTTTCAAGCAGTCTCTGAAAGAGCTGGGCATCACCCAGATCACGTCTTCAGCTTACCATCCCCAGACCCAAGGAGCGTTGGAGAGATATCATCAAACACTCAAATCGATGCTCAAGAAATACTGTTTGGAACATCAGAAAGACTGGGATAAAGGTCTTCCATTCGTTGTGTTTGCTGCAAGAGAATCTCCAAATGAATCACTGGGCTTCTCACCTTTTGAACTACTGTTTGGCCATGAAGTAAGAGGACCCCTTAAGTTACTCAAGGAATGCTGGCTGTCGGAGGAAGATGACGTCAACCTGCTGGAGTATGTGATGAAGTTCAAAGAACGGCTGTCCACAGCTTTACAGCTGGCGAGAGAGAATTTAGGAGCTGCTCAGGAGAAGATGAAGACTTGGTATGATAAGAAGTCCAGGTTACGCCACTTTCAGCCAGGAGATCAGGTTTTGATTCTGCTACCAGTTCATGGGCAACCTCTTCAAGCCAAGTTTAGTGGCCCTTATTTCGTGGAGAAGAAACTCAGTGATGTCAACTATGTCATCGCCACACCAGATCGTAGAAAGAGCAAGCAACTATGTCACATCAACATGCTAAAGTTATATCACAGGCGGGACGAAAATAATCCAGTCTGCACTGTAGCTGTTCCACCCGAGTCTGCAAGTGAAGCTCTCCCATGCAGTATGAGCCTGAGTGATAGTTTGGGGAAGAATCCTGATATCATGAATGATCTCCAGACTAAGCTTTCTCATCTACCTCCCAAGGAAAGGCAGGAGTTTTCGGCGTTACTGCAGGAGTACCCGCAAGTGTTCCGTGCCACTCCAGGAAGAACCACTGTGTTGATGCATGATGTCGATGTTGGAGACGCAAAGCCAATTAAATTGCCTCCTTACCATGTGAACCCAGTGAAAGTTCCTCTCATCCAGAAGGAGCTTGGCTACCTGTTGGACCACAAGATGATTGAGCCCTGTCAGAGCGAGTGGAGTTCTCCTGTCACTCTGGTCCCTAAGCCAGGTGGGTCACAGCGGCTTTGCATTGACTACAGACGTGTTAATCAGATAACCAAAACAGACACTTACCCTCTCCCTCGTGTGGAAGATTGCATAGACAAGATCGGAAAGGCTAGGTACATAAGTAAGTTTGATTTGTTAAAGGGATACTGGCAAGTACCTATGACTGAACGTGCTAGGGAGATCTCATGTTTTGTAACACTAGGAAAGACATTTGCATGTTCTGTAATGCCATGTACAGATTGTTTTAGAGTAATAAGAAATTTCCTTTGTAAATTTCTTTTTTCTTTGTGGGGAGGTGTTACATAGCCTATGATTTCATCATCCTTTGTGTACTTTTAACGCACAGTGTGCTGCATGTTTGATCACGAGCGTGTTCTGCCTCAGATCCCCCCTTCTACCGTTATAGTAGAGTAAGTCGTCATTTCTGGAGTTCAGACCAGGATTGTCAACTCTTTGTCCCCATGGCTTCATTTGCGCGTCCTTCTTACAAGTTGTATCAAGCTCTGCCGGCCCCTATATAATGAGCTCAGTCTCTGCATCATTGCCACTTAGATCTGCTCCTCATTTTGTTCACATCTCTGTCCTCCCCTGTACAGATATTATTATTGTGAGTGCTCAAGAAATCTCCAAACATCTAGCAGCTGTGTGTAATTTGAGTATAACTGTTGTATTTTTTCTTGTACTGTGTAGCATAAGGTTGATTCTTGGGCCTAGTGAGGTTTTTGATTAATGTGGGGTTTCATGTCAGTCATTTTTGATAATAGTTTGTGTCTGTAATAATTTATCTGGCATCCACTGAGCATTATCTGGTATCTCATTTTATCAGGGCTGACTTAGATAAATTTACTCTTGCTAATTTCGTGTTAATAGAGGCTATTGCAGTTAACCATATATTTAACCTGTTTATTTGCCATTACATTATCCTTATGAGTTCTGAATGTTTTGTTGTTAGTTTGTGCATTAAACTTTAACTTGTAATTTTACCTAACTCTTTTGTTTTGAACCTGGAACTTTACGGGACAGTAGTGACTCTTAGCATTCTCATTTAAAGTGTACGTTATCTTTCTCTGTTCCGTAACAATATATATATATATATATATATATATATATATATATATATATATATATATATATATATATATATATATATATATATATATATATATATATAATTGTGTGTGTGTGTACCCTTGATCCGGAATTAAATCTTGCAAACAGTACTTAGTGGTTTGATAGGAATTCTTTTCTCTTTTAATACATACATAGTATGATTCCTCTATAAGAACAATATACTGTACACTCCGCAAAGCTACATCGCTAGGGACCACATTTAAGCTGGTTGCGTCCACCACCGCGGACAGCCATTTGAGTACCACTGCTCTACCATTAGCTCCAACACTCAAGGCTTGTGATGAACATGATTCACGTGATAATATTTTGTAAAGTGGGTTATACTCTGCTGACAGGAATATAATAATCATGATTTAAATACCCATGTTGCTTTGTATATAACACACACCCAGGCAATGGAAAACTGGCTTTATTCTATACCCATTTTTAACTTATGAATCTCGAAACACTAAACAAAGGGTATAAGCTTCAGGAAAAATAAATAAATAAATAAATCATTTGTTAAGGGGAGTGAGGAGGACAGGAATAGCGGGTTTTGGAGACACAGGGGGAGGAAGGGGAACGAAGTGGCAACAGGATTTGACTTTGCTCAGCACTTAATTGGCACCAAATATACTGCTTATTAATATTACTCGTTCTGTCCATGAGGCAAACTAAGTAATACACTGTCCGCAAGGGAAAGCAGTTGAATCATCATCTATCCTATCAGACAAATCGTATGAACAGTTGGTTTTGTGTGTGTGTGTGTGTGTGTGTGTGTGTGTGTGTGTGTGTGTGTGTGTGTGTGTGTGTGTGTGTGTGTGTGTGTGTGTGTGTTCTTACCTAATTGATCTTACCTAATTGTATCTTTACAGGAATGGGTCAAGCTCGTACTGTCCCGTGTCTTAAACAATATTTATCGTACACTTCCTTAAATTTGTGAATTGTTTTGGCACACACTATTTTATTCGGTAGTGCATTCCATTGATCAATTGCTCTGTTTGGGAAACTGAATTTCCTTACGTCTTTATCACCTCTCTTCTTATGCAGTTTTTTGCAATGTCCTCTTGCTGATGCTTCTCCATATGTTAAGTAATCATTTATGTCTATTTTCTCCTTTCCTGATATGCACTTATATAGCATTATCATGTCACCTCTTTTCCTTCTATCCTGTTGTGTTGGTAGATTCAGTTTATTTAGTCTTTCATCGCAGCTTAGATCCCTTAAGCTTGGTATCCATCTTGTAGCGGCCCTTTGAACTTTTTCAATCTTGTCTATATGTTTTTTGAGATGAGGACTCCAGACTACTGATGCATACTCCAGGGTTGGTCTAATGAATGATGTTATTATCCTTCTTAGCATGTCTTCATTTATGTATGTGAATGCTATTCTCATATTTGCAAGCAGTGTATACATGTTTCGTACCTTCTCACTGATGTGGTCAGCCGGAGATAGTCTGTTATTGATAATCACACCTACAGTAGGTCCTTCTCTCTTTCTGATGTGTATAGGGTTTTATTTCCTAACGTATAATCCCAATCAGGTCTTTTTCCACTTTAACGAAACTTGATTATATGACACTTGTCCACATTGAATTCCATTTGCCATGTATTACTCCATTCATGAAGTTTATTTAATTCTTCTTGTAGCTCTTTACAGGAGTCTGTGTTAGTAATTCTCCTTTGTATTTTTGCATATTCTGCAAACATATTCAGATAGCTTTCATTTCCAGTGTTACTGTCTGTATCATTTATATGCACTAAAAACATGATTGGTGCCAGCACTGAGCCCTGTGGTAATCCACTAGTCACTTCTTTCCATGATGAGTAGTTTCCCCTTAGTACTGTTCTCATTTCTCTTTTTATGAGAAAATCTTGAATCCAACAAAACAGTTTGCCTCGAATTCCTCCTTGATGGTACAGTTTCTATAAAAGTCTTTGGTGTGGTACTGTGTCAAATCTATCTATCTATCTATTGCCAGACGCCTCAATCCCGTTTGGGGTGGCCACAAACAAATCGCCTCCAATTCGCCCTGTCCCCCGCCATTTCACTGCCCTGCTTCCAACTCACACCCCCCTCTCTCATATACCTCTCCACCCCATCCCTCCATCTCATCCTCGGCCTCCCCATCCCTCTTCCCCCCTCCACCTCCCTCACATACACTCTCTTCGTCAGTCTTTCACCCTCCATCCTCTCCACATTGCCAAACCACCTCAGTGTGTTCCTCATAACGCTTCCTATCACATCCACATCAACACCACAACGCTCCTTTATAATCTCATTCGTCAGCCTGTCTCTCCATGTGACTCCACAGGCTCCTCTTAAATAACTCATTTTCACTGCTCTCACTCTTGACTTGTATCCTTCCAACAACGTCCAAGCTTCACTTCCGTACGTTAGAGCTGGTATCACAATACTGTCATGTAGTAACTTTTTCACTTTCATGCTCACTTCCCTGTTTCTTATCACTGCTTTCAAAGAACCAGCAACCTTTCTTCCCTGCTGTACCCTTTCAAGCACTTCACCCTCCAAACCTCCATCCTTACTCATCACACTACCCAAGTACTTAAACGTACTCACATTTTCCAATTCCTCACCATCCAACCTCACTGTGTCAAATGCTTTCTTGAAATCTAAATAGAAACTGTCCACCCATCCTTCCCTTTCCTGTATTGTGTTTGTTACTCTGTCATAGTAGCTCAACAGATTAGTAACACATGATTTTCCTTTTCTGAAACCAAACTGTCTTTCTGTTATCATACTGTGTTCTTCTAGATGATTTACCCAAGCTTTTCTTATAAGCTTTTCTAATACCTTGCTTACAACACTGGTCAGTGATTCTGGTCGGTAGTTGAATGGATTTTGTCTATTTCCTTTCTTGAATAAGGGGACAATATTTGCTTTCTTCCAAATATCAGGTAGTTTACCTTGACTCAAGGATTTCTTGAAAATTAAAAATAATGGTTTACTTAACTCCTTTGCACATTCATGTAGCACCGAACATGAAATTTCATCAGGACCATTTGCTTTTCCTTTGTCTAATATACTTAACTCCTCCTGTATTACTTTTTCTGATATTTGTATATCTGGTAGTATGTGTGGACATGCATGTTCCACATAGTCCCCCTCAAAATTTTTTTCTTCTGTAAAAACTAATTGGAAATTCTTATTTAGCGCTTCACAAATATCCTTCTCTTGTGTATAGGTGATTCCCTCGTCCGTAATGGATTGTATTATATCTTTTACTTTGGTTTTGTTTCTGATATAGCTGTAAAACAGCTTTGGTTGATCACTAGTTTTATTTATTATATCCTCCTCAAACTGTTTTTGGGCTTCCCTCCTTATTCTTGTATAATCGTTTCTTGCCTGTTTGTAATTATTATATGCCCTTTCACTATTGTGTCTTCTGTATCTATTCCACAACAAATCTCTTCTTTCTTTTGATTTTTTACATTCTGTATTGAACCATTTCTGTATTTTCTTATCTGCTTCTTTGTGCTGTGGGATGTACTTCTGGACTCCTATTTCATAAAATTCACTGAATTTTTTATATACAGCATTTAAATCTTGTCCTCTAAGCTCATTTTCCCAATCAACTTCTAAGAAATACTTCTTTAGGTCTTGATAATGTCCCTTTTTATAGTTTAGGCTCTTTTTGTAACTTTCATTGCTGTTAACTATGTCATATGCTATCCTGAAGTTGTAATTTAGTACTGCATGATCGCTTTTGCCGAGTGGAGGGTGATATATTAAACTGTCAATATCATTTTCTTGCCTAGTAAATATGAGATCTAGCACTGAAGGTAGTAGTACATCGAGTCCTCTTTTTCTGGTGGTTTCCCTTACATGTTGCGTTAGGAAAAACTCTTGCACGAGATCCAGGAGCTTTTGGTCCCAACAGCTTTCTTGGCTAATTAATGTGTGTGTGTGTGTGTGTGTGTGTGTGTGTGTGTGTGTGTGTGTGTGTGTGTGTGTGTGAGAGAGAGAGAGAGAGAGAGAGAGAGAGAGAGAGAGAGGTAGCGACCGTCTTTTGATTCGATACATTTTGGGGAGAATTCGGTATGTCGAGGCTGCCCGCAAAGATCCTCAGATTAAATTCTATACCACGTTAACAATTCATGAGATCAGATTAATGCTTATGGCACCAGATTAGCGCTGGAGTGGGAGGCCTTCACGTGGTGGCACTGATATAGCCGTTCTATGTAATCAGTAGTTGAGTTACCCACTAAACACGTCTCTCAACTCCCTCCCTATCCCCGAAAGGAAAACGGTGGACAGTAGGAGAAGGGTAACTATGGCATTCAGTTTATAGGGTTCACGTTCAGAAGGGTAACTATGGCATTCAGTTTATAGGGTTCACGTTCAGAAGGGTAACTATGGCATTCAGTTTATAGGGTTCACGTTCAGAAGGATAACTATGGCATTCAGTTTATAGGGTTCACGTTCAGAAGGATAACTATGGCATTCAGTTTATAGGGTTCACGTTCAGAAGGGTAACTATGGCATTCAGTTTATAGGGTTCACGTTCAGAAGGATAACTATGGCATTCAGTTTATAGGGTTCACGTTCAGAAGGGTAACTATGGCATTCAGTTTATAGGGTTCACGTTCAGAAGGGTAACTATGGCATTCAGTTTATAGGGTTCACATTCAGAAGGGTAACTATGGCATTCAGTTTATAGGGTTCACGTTCAGAAGGGTAACTATGGCATTCAGTTTATAGGGTTCACGTTCAGAAGGGTAACTATGGCATTCAGTTTATAGGGTTCACGTTCCGATGGGTAACTATGGCATTCAGTTTATAGGGTTCACGTTCAGAAGGGTAACTATGGCATTCAGTTTATAGTGGGCACATTAGTGAAGTGACGTAACTGCATATTCAGTACATTAAAATCACTAAAGTACTCGTGGGCACATTAGCCATTACGAAGTACGGGGACAAGCAATGTGGCACAATTCGTAGGTGCAGCCGACACCGCTGTACCATCATCAAACCGGGACTGTTTTTAAAAAGCTTAGTTTGCTACGTCGAATCAACTCACATTTTTTCCACGTTAATACATTTCCTGAAACTTCGATCCTCCCACCCTGCTTTCCAATAACTCCTCCCACCCTTCTTTCCTCCCACCCTTCTTTCCAATAACTCCTCCCACCCTTCTTTCCTCCCACCCTTCTTTCCAATAACTCCTCCCACCCATCTTTCCTCCCACCCTTCTTTCCAATAACTCCTCCCACCCATCTTTCCTCCCACCCTTCTTTCTAATAACTCCTCCCACCCTTCTTTCCAATAACTCCTCCCACCTTTATTGTAACTGCTTTTTTTTATTGTAAACACCAGGTACGCTGACGTTAATTGTAGGGGTAACTTTGCCTTTTTTTTTTTCTTTTTTTTTTAAGGTTTACTTGCTTTGCAGAAGTGGTGGGGAGTGTAACAAGAGATATCCCCCACCCCAATTATAGGTGGGGAGGAAGAAGTTATACCTCACACCCCCCTAGTATCTACGCCCACGAAATCACACGAACCTTCCCCCAAAAATCATGTATTCCTCTTTTTTTTTTTTTTTTTTTTTTGGGGGGGGAGCTGCCAGAAAGACGATATTATGAAGCTATTTTTTTTTACTTCAAACGCTAACCTATAAACTGTTTCTCCCTACCCCCATCGCTATCTATCTATCTATCTATCTATTTCCAGACGCCATAATCCCGTAAGGGGTGGCCATTTGACTTCGAGTTAGTTGTTTTACGGGGAGGGGCACTAACCCTCCACCAACCCACTTGTTGACACGTAGGGAGCACGTATGGTTTGGTTATATGGTTACTACCCAGCGTTGTAAATGGTTTCTTGGCTTACAAGAAACCATTTGGCTTGTCACTCAAAGTAAAACCACCTGTAAAGGAAAGAAAAGCAATAAGAAGTGACAGGAAAGATGGGAGAAATAGGAAGAGAGGAGGGCAGGCACAGAAAAAGAATGATAAAGGCTAAGGAAGAAGTAGGCAGCACTATATCAAGTGAGTGGATAATGGTCGCCACCACCTACCCCATCACCACGACAGGTATTTCCCAGGCAATAAATAAATAATAAATAAAGCCGTAACAAGAAAAAAAAAGAATAAGGCATCATCTGACTGAAATCCCTATGCCCTATTTTGGCAATTTTCATCGACTTATTTTTCAATTTCGCATATAAAGCAAAATTCCAGGTTTCCAAAAATATTCTTCAACTGTTGGCATTTTTCTACTAAATTTCCAGCAAAACCTAAATATATACGTAACTTCTAAGCACAGGCGCACTCCTTCCCTACCCCAGGGGAATTCGAACACAAACTTGAAAGTGTGGTGTTGTGTTGTGGTGTTAGTATATGGTGTATGTGGGATGTTGGTGTATGGTGATGTGGGACAGTGAAAGATGCAAGCCTCACCATAAACCTCCCTACGGTTACCAGGAATTACGGACACAAGTTTGAATGTATGGTGTTAGTATGTGATGTATGCGTTAAGTGTATGAATGTGAGGCAGGTCAGTAGGAGACATTAACATACCATATCACTTCCTTATACTAATTACTTGGTAATTAGGGACCGTCTTGATTGGGGCCATTAACTGAATAAACCACTTATTGAACAAAGTATATCCATGTGAAGAGTATAATTATCTATCGTTAGCTGGAGTATAACCTTTGCATTATCGATGGCAACGTCTCTCCTTAATGACAAGTATAATGTCTACTTTTAACTAGGTGACTTTAAATTTACCATATACTGAAAAAAGAGTAAAAAAGTTAGAACCCTTTATAAAACTGGATTATTAAACTGTTTGTATGTGAGAAGGATCTAAGGTTAGCTATAAGTATGTTAGTAAATATCTATCTATCTATCTACTGCCGGACGCCTTAATCCCGTAAGGGGTGGCCACAAACAAATCGCCTCCATGTCGCCCTGTCCCCCGCCATTTCACTGCCCTGCTCCCAGTTCACACCTTCCTCTCTCATATACCTCTCCATCCCTCCATCTCATCCTTGGCCTCTCCCTCCCTCTCCCCCCTCCATCTCACTTACATACACTCTTCTCGTTAGTTTCTCACTCTCCATCCTCTCTACATGGCCAAACCACCTCAATATGTTTCTCCTAACACTTCCTATCACACCCACATCCACACCACAACGATCCTTCACTTCCTCATTTGTAAATATAATGCTACTAATTATTTACACTCTCTAGACTACAGATAATTAAGAAAAACAATATATTTAAATTTCGCGGGCACAAGGCGTCCATGGGTTGTCCACTGTGACGTGGAAAAACAAGAGGTATGAGCGAAAACAAAAGCCGCTCTCAATTTAAAATGCGCTGCGTTTTCTATCTGACCATTTTCTTCCCTCAAAGTCTACTATTTCACCTCCACCGCTACTTTATACATGAATTAGCTCCATCACAACATGGTAGAGGTCTCTGGTTCGATTCAGGGATGATCGTGGGTATTTTAGAGTGAGTCAGTTCGCATCTGTAGTGAAATAAGGATGTACAGTGTAATGTCGAGGGTTGTGTGCTGTGATAGGGAATATGTCTGGTTGTTTAGCTTGTTACACACACACACACACACACACGTTTCAGTGGAAGATAGGGAGGGGCATGAGTAATATTGATAGGCAAAATATTAAGTAACAAAGGTGGCGAAAATTGACACCCCATTGCCACAGCACCCCCCTCTGTGTCCCTCTCCCTTCTCACTCACTCCCTTCTCACTCCCTCCCTTCTCACTCCCTTCCTTCTCACTCCCTTCCTTCTCACTCCCTCCCTTCTTACTCCCTCCCTTCTCACTCCCTTCCTTCTCACTCCCTCCCTTCTTACTCTCTTCCTTCTCACTCACTCCCTTCTCACTCCCTCTAACAAGTGAACGCCTCCCCCAACGCTTATGGAGTGTCTTTGGTTTTTCCAGACTCAGAACTAAGAGAAATGAAGACAGAACCAATTTTTCATCATCTGGTTGTGTAATATCTGTAAAGCAATATGATTTTAAGTCACGTTTGCTGTATTTACGTCATCAGAATTCATCCCTCTTTACAAATATGACGTGCGTCATATCAATTACCTCAGACCTCGAGCTTTAGAGATACTGTGTGGTGAAATGTGTGGTGTGCATGTGTGGTGCTGAAGACTGCTGCTTTGCCACATACATAGGCTGGAAGAGAAGGCTGCATACAAACTCCTGAACCTAGTAATACACATACAGTACATGCAGTGCCGGTTCAAGGGATTTTGGGTAATATTCTGTCACATGGTTGGCTAAATTGTGGAAAGCTTCGAGTTTGGAATGACGGTCGGGAATATTACACACCTGAACAGATCCACAACAACAATTAAAACAGGAACAAAGGAGGGAAAAGATGGCAATGCTCTGCGTGAAGGAGTGAGACTGTGTAGGGGGTGTGCGGGGGTTTGTGTGGCCATGGAGAGAGGGGGGACTGTGATCATGACTCTCTCTCTCTCTCTCTCGCTCTCTCTCTCTCTCTCTCTCTCTCTCTCTCTCTCTCTCTCTCTCTCTCTCTCTCTCTCTCTCCTGTCATCTCCATCACCCCAACCTGATACAAGCTCCTGACAGTGGAGATAGGCAAGGTGGTGAGGGACAGCAGGCGGAAGGATGAGGACGGGGAGAAGACAATGAAGAGGGAGGAGGGAGGATGGAAAGGGAGGGAGGAGGATGAAGAGGGAGGGAAAAGGATGAAGAGGGAGGGAGGAGGATGAAGAGGGAGGAGAAGGATGAAGAGGGAGGGAGGAGGATGAAGAGGGAGGAGAAGGATGAAGAGGGAGGGAGGAGGATGAAGAGGGAGGGAGAAGGATGAAGAATGATGGAGGAGGATGGAAGGGGAGGGAGGAGGATGAAGAGGGAGGGAGGAGAATGAAGGGGAAGGGAGTAGGATGACGAGGAAGTGGAAAGAAGGATACAGAAAGAAGGGAGGCTGGTGAGTGTTAAATAAAGTGAAGGAGTAAAGGGCAGGAAGGGACTGAAGGAAGGAAGGAGCAGAAGGAAGATTACAGGGAAGGGAAGATGAATGACTGATGACGATGAGGAGAGCTGGGTGTGGGGCACTGAGCAAAGGTGTGGGGATGGTGGGGTGAGGGGAGGAAACGTGGAGAGAGAGAGAGAGAGAGAGAGGCGTGCTGAATTTAAAGCAAGTTCTATGTAAGATTGGGAGGGGTATGACGGTGTGTGTGGGGGGGGTGAAGACGATGTTAGGTAAAGAGGAGGGGGTGGAAGAGGGAGGAGGGGGAGGGGGAGAGAGGGAGGAGACTAGGGGGTGGGGTGGGAGGTAGGGTAGTAATGGTGGGGGTGGGAGTGGAGGGGAGGGAGAGAGAGAAGGAAGGAGGTATCACATAAGCCTAAATGCAACACAATAACAAGCAAAAGCAACACTGCAAGTATTGAAGCGATCATGCAAGTTCAAAAAAAGGAAAGGAGGAGGAGGAGGAAGAGGAGGAAGGGAATTATGATGGTGGTGATGTTGATGATGATGAGGATGACAATGATGATGATGAGGAGGAGGAGGAGAATTAGGATGATGGCGATGTTGACGATGATGATGATGATGATGATCAGGAACAAACAGTACAAGAAGAAGAAAAACAATCATAAAACCATTTCATCCCACACTCATCTATCACATTTTGTTCTTGCTGCGGACAGACGATGGTACTGAGGTTAGAAGATCGCTCTCTAGGTGAAGGGGTTTAGGAACCTTGCACCTAACTCTCCCTCCACTTTTACCGCCTCGCCTAGTCAGTGTGGAGGAAGAAGCAACTAAAAGACATAGGAAGGGGGTCTTAGGATGGGCATAAGACTTACACAACCCGCGTCTCCTTGTCCACTGAACCAGCTTATGAAAAGAGTGAAGGAAGCGAGTAAGGGTAAAGATAGGAAGAGGGCATTTTTTTTATTTTTTTTTTCAAGGATACCCCTCGTCCCTGATTCTCAATAGACGTAATATATCTGCTTTATGACAGATGAATCCTTATATTATTATTATTATTATTATTATTATTATTATTATTATTATTTATTATTATTATTATTATTATTATTATTTTTGGAGAGGGTCCTTGCATAATCATAAATCTTCTCTTCCATTCTTCTTATCCTCTCCTCTCGCAAACCACTCAACAAGTTGGAAGAGGCGTAGTTACCATGTGAAATAGCTATAACACTAACAAATGGACGCCGGGTGGTTTCGTGGGTTACGGTGCTCCAACTGTATGTCATCAATCAGGGTTTAAAAACCAAGGGGGGGAATGGGATATATTGCACACACGAAGCAGGAGAGACGCAAGCAACTGACTACGCTCTCCTTATTAGCCTAAAAATGATAGCCTAGCCCTGGACCCTTACTGATGAGGCAATATGGGGGTTGGATGATGGAGGAGAGGTAGGGGGAGATCATATACGCGTCATGCATAATATTTACCATGAACTGTACTGCATGGCGCCTTTTTCACCATGCTATCCTTACATGAGCTAGGGGAAGGGGTTGAGGTGAACGTGAAGAGCGTGTATGGTCTTGTTGTTACGGCCTGTGTTTAAGAGTGGACTTATTTCCCGGGCTTTTTGTTATTGAGAATCTCTTGTAAATCTAGTCTAAATCATACTGACACTTTCCACTTTCATTTATGCATAATGTATAAGACTACAATAGGGTAAATTCATACGCCACTGACTTCTGACTCCCCTAACCCCATCCCCTTCTAAAGTCGTCCCATCTCTCTCTCTCTCTCTCTCTCTCTCTCTCTCTCTCTCTCTCTCTCACACACACACACACACACACACACACACACACACATTACCAGAAAAAAGTAACTCTCTAATGGGTGGGTCTTTCATCCACAAGATTTGTATGTACGTTAAAGTGCATAAGGCGAAATGTTCTCCCAATTTCACGATTTCTCTCCTTGTTTCCTGGCTCCTCTTTCACCCCATTCTCAGGTAGGAAAAAAGTTCAGGATAATGATGATGATGATGATGATGATGATGATGATGATGATGATGATGGAAAAAGTGCATCATCTGAAGGTGAAAAATACGATGCTCTTGCCCAAGGAGGTCAGCTTACTTTTTCTTTTTTTTGCTCCCCCCCCCCCAAGTATTTACACAACTGCATGCAAGAATCTGTTGATGTAAGGCGCCGGGTGACGTCAGTGCAAGGTCGGCCCCTGGGTGTGTGTGTGTGTGTGTGTGTGTGTGTGTGTGTGTGTGTGTGTGGCGAGGTCATTTGGATTAGAGCTCACCTGGAATCCTACGTACTAATCAATGCCAAGAAAAAGCATCCTAGCCCAGGTAATTCGTGGTTTCATGATGTGCGCTTCTGTTGCTCCCTTGGCTTACTATCTCAACTATCTCTGAGTGCCTGTGTAAGACCAAAAAAAAGGCGCCTTCACGTGGTGGCACCGACATAACAGAGCGGCTCCGTTGCCCGGTTATACAAACGTTCCTACTCACCCTCCCTCTCTCTCTTTCTCTCTCTCTGTCAAAGGGAAGATGATGGGCAGCAGGAGACGGCCAACAGCTGCCTAAATTCCACCTACTTCTCGTCTACCTAAGCGAGGGACCACAACAACATACAGTGCTTCAAGGTACAGAAAATTCTATCTACATGCTATGCTAACCAGAACGGCAAGCATAGTCATAAATAAGAAATTGAGGTTATAATTGAGATTAATTACAGTTCCAAATTGTAAAAACACACGCAATTTTTATTATTATTATTATTATTATTTTGCATGGCACACCGTCTTAAAATTTCATCATGCACCGCCAGTGATGGATATGATTATTATGCAATCCGGCTTAAGCTGTCTGTCTGCCTGTCTGTCACCCCAAGGACAGGGAAATACGCCTCGAATCTCATCATCCACAACTGTTACCTAAGAGGGCACTCAGAGGGCACAGGGAGGCGGCACCCGAACTTTGATCCTGACCCCTGACCTTGCACTAAAATGGAACCAGTTCTTCCCGGACCTACACGCAATGTATGTGCCAGTTTTGGTTTAAAATGGATCTGGCATTGTTGTGATTTTTTTTTAACACTCGCTTAAAGGCCGCCTTCGGCAGTCTTTCCGCTCGATGTCAAAAGGCCAGAAATGTGTCATAACTCGGGAACCTGTGGCCCGACTGGACAAGAAATTGTTTTATTCTTCAACTTTGAGCATTTTAGTGGTACCTTCCTGTAACAAAAACTACATTACGTCCTGTACTTTCGGCTGTTACGGTAACTTTAATGCCCGTAAAGAAAGTGATCCACCTAAAGGCCACCGAGTAAAAGGTCAGAAATGAGTCATAACTCGGGAACTGGTGGCCCAACTGGACTGGAAATTGCTTCATTCTTCAAGGCAGAACATTTTAGTGGTACCTTGCTCTAACAAAAGTTGCGCTACAATGTGCCGTTTTGCTGTGTTACGGACAAACTAACAAACCAACAAACATACAGAACTCTGATCATTATAACATACATACATACATACATACATACACAAAAGCGAATTCGTTGCAACAGCTAAATTCAGGCGACGATAAATATACCTGCCTATCAGGGAAATCACGTAGTCCTGTTTTTCGTTCTTCTATTCGTTTCATTTCCATTCTTTAACGAAATCTTTGCACAGAGCCTGCTTTGTATTTTCTCTGTATTTGACAATTTCTTAACGATATACCTGCAATGACGCAAGGTACAGCAACCAACTTGAAGGCTACGGTCTCACTGCATTTATCAGGAATATCGGAATAACTGGAAAATAACGAAGCAGCTGATGACCCGCTGCGACAGGCCTGCAGATAGGAGGATGAAGCAGGAAGTTTTGATTTTTTTGTGTTGATTTTGTGCTCGAGGCTGAGGGACCGAATATACAAAGGACTCGGACCAAACCTGACCAAAAACAAGTCGCCACAACAGTTAAATATTTCACTGATCGTTTAGCTTTTGTTTTTCACATAACTATTCACTCTGCTCTGACTGTGAAGTGTTGGCAGCTGTATGAATGAAAGCAAAAGTATACATCGGCAGTCTTACACACAAAATTAAGGGATTTGGTAAATACGTCTTCATGAGCGTTGTGTTATTCTCTCCCTTACAGATATATGGTCGTATTCATAAACTTTCTCGAGCCTATGGTGTGGATGAGACTGCCTGTTTATATGATTAGGCTACCTATGTTCACAGTACTACCAAACACTTCAGAATTAGACTAGGGTGAATATGGTGTAATCCAGAAGAAAATATTCCCTGGTACTAAACAAACTATCAAGGAGACGGGGAGCCTACACGTGCTGGCGTTGTGCATTCTGGGTGGTGCAGCAGCGGCGTCCATCTGGGAGTCAAATTTCTCTATATTTCCCTGCACCTCGCCGTGGGAATGACCCGGGTCTGACACTGGTGAAGCGCTATCTATTTCAAGGGGGCGCCGGATCCCTACAAGGCGTACGCACTAGACAGTACTTGTAGGATGGCCCACAGAAATATTTACTTACCTGCAGTCGATGGGTCTGTTGGGTCAATCAGCCCGTGCAACAACAGCAGATAAATGAATACAGCAGATGGTCATAATTCAAACAACGCAGAATGGGAGACTAGGTAGGGAGTCATCGTAAGAATGGATACGCACGCGCTGTAGTATTTCACCCTTTGAGGACTGACGCCACTACGAAGCTGAATAAAACTGGCTGAAGGGAGGCAGAATATGATGCCTGAGATTTCCCGCTTCCCGAGAGAGTTACTGGAGAATTTTTCAAGTGGAGGTTACTAGAGAATATATTAATGGTGAATGCTGGGAAGAACTGCTTGCATATCCACACAGCCCTATCACATATATGCATTTACCGTAGCTACACAAGTGAATACAGTGACACACACACACACACACACACACACACACACACACACCAACTGTCATCCACAAAGGTCCCATGAGCGAGGACAATCACAATAACTTTTTCTGGATGTCACAAAGTATCGTACAGACAGATGACGTGTTCCTAAACCTGCACATTTCCCCTTATGAGTGGCCAGTTTCGTCCTGTTTCATTGGGTTTCGTTCTGTTTCACCTGAACGCCCCAAAAGAGTTCCCCATAACTTTGAAGAGCAATTGAACACATCTCTTTCGGCATGATTGTTGGAGGCAAGACTGAGATCCGAACCTCTTGCAACAGCACCATCATCACGGATCGAAATTGAGAGAGAGAGAGAGAGAGAGAGAGAGAGA
>NC_137051.1:40135955-40160955 GCF_032717465.1 Coenobita brevimanus | reverse complement strand
AGAGAGAGACGCCCTATTATTACCGAAAAAGCGACGGAGCAAGCATGTCCCTGATATAAGAGTGCCACTTTTAACAAACCTGTAAGGATATGAAGTGGCTATACTGCATTCCACAATTCACCTTCACCACAAAATTTCAGCAGGTAAGACGCACCATGGATTTTGAAATATAAGAGCGAAGAATATGAAAAAAAGAAGAAAAAAAAAATCTCCTCTTGTGTCTGTCTGTCAGTATTGCCTATTGCACCATACACAATTGCACCATACACAATTGCACCATACACAATTGCACCATACACAATTGTACCATACACAATTGTACCATACACAACTGCACCATACACAATTGCACCATACACCACTGCACCATACACGACTGCACCATACACGATCGCACCATACACCACTTCACCATACACGATTGCACCATACACGATCGCACCATACACCACTGCACCATACACAATTGCACCATACACAATTGCACCATACACCACTGCACCATACACAATTGCACCATACACAATTGCACCATACACCACTGCACCATACACAATTGCACCATACTCCAGTGGAATGATTTCAAGAGAGCGTCATTCCACAAACAAGCATGTCAACCATTCCTAGATGACAACTCTGCTCATTTCCACATCCACCAATGAGAGAGAGAGAGAGAGAGAGAGAGAGAAAGGAACCTCTCATGAGGGGTCCGATTCGATCCTTAACAATCACTAACTCTCCTAATGTTCCAAGGTATTTCTCTGTTAACACCTAAATATACGTTATCTAACAGTACTAACTAAGGAACGTCAAGCAAGAGATATATATATGCCCTCCTCAAGAAACCAACTACGTCGATTAAAATTATCTGGGAGTTTGCAGTGGCCATCGTCTTTAGAGTCATATTGTTTCGTGTCTATGTACATCAATTTCTTTTTTATCCTGTGTGTGTATAACTCAATTAGCAACGAGGTAGAAAGGCCACATGTTTCTCTCCCCCATAAGAAAAAATGGATACTTGTCTTGGCCATCACTCAATCATGCTTAACAACACGGCCCAAGGTCACGACTCCTGCACTTGAGGATGTGATTGAGAACTGCTGACGATTTTGCTCAGCTGAAGGAAAGTTTAGGTCAAAAGCTTAAAATAATAATAGTAATAATAATAATAATAATTCCAGCAATTTCTTTTCCCCCACTAACTCACCTAGGAACTGTACATAGGTAAATCCCTGAAGAGTTAGTTTAGGAGAGAGCCATGCAATGTGAAGGTTCCTATGAAGTTTCTAAGGACGTGGGAAGGAGCACAAACGAAACACCATGGTCCGTGTTCTCATCAAATAAGGACGTTCCCTAGCACCTCTTCCTTAGCGATTTATTCTTCGATATGGGTGGTTGATATCCTTTTGTACGTTGTTTATGCAGAGTATGGCGATATTGGGTGGATTTATGTAACACAGAAGAGGAGGGTAAGGTGTAATAAAATAAATCGCTAAGAAAGAGGTGTTAGGGAGCCTCTTGAGGAAATGACAGGGAGATGACAACTAGTGGCATTAATTAATATCTATTTAAAAGATGAGAGGAAGGATGTAGTGCTGATATCAGACACTACTATGATGTGTTTTAGTGAGAATATACGTGACAAAAATTTAATAATGGTGACAGAGCGACTTGGAGGCGTTTTGTCTACGGCCACCCTTTGCGGGATTAGGGCGTCGGCCTATAGATGGATAAACAGGTAGACTTTTACATGATTTACACCAAGGTCGATATGACTGTATAGTAAGGAAGCTCCCTAACACCATTTCTTTAGTGATTTATCGCACCTTACTGTCCTCCTCTGAGTTACCCAAATCCTTATAACATCGCCATACTCTGCATGAATAACGTACAAAAGGATATCAGCCAGCCATATCCAAAAATAAATCGCTAAGGAATAGGTGTTAGGGAGCTTACTTAACCGAACACAATACGAACCAGGTGTCGGGGTGGGCTCGCTAATACGGTAAAATCAGTGTGTACTCTTCTGTTATTTGAAAGTCACGGAGGAGGAAAGAAATCAGACAATGCTTACTTAGGCACACGGATAAGACGAGATGTGGCTTGAGACAGAAGGAAAGTCAAATCACAAACTCAAGTGATGCCGGTAATAACTTAAGATGCCTTTGAACCTGTCTTGACTTTGGTTAAAATGTCTGTACCAGCTTATTTCACCTTGACCTACGCTAAAATGATCGAGCTTCTTGGTGGAGAGTCAAATAAGATCAAGTTAGTCAAGGGTATGGGGTATTTTTCTCTTCATTTTGTTTTTCCTTCCTCTGTTCATCTTGTTAAAAAAAAATAAATGATCTTGACTTTCATTCTCAGGAAAAGACACCTCCAGTATTTAAGTCTTCCAGGAAAATTACATGTTTCCTTAGGCTAATCTTGCAAGCACCAGACGATTTATAATTTTTAAGATGGTGTAGTAGTAGTAGAGGGGTTAGGAGTAGCCATACGTAACCCCTCCAGCTTAAAATGTCCCCCTGAAGCTTAAACTCATGTGACGCTGGCCATACTAGAGCAACAACGTCCTCTGTCTGAGTGGTTAAGGAGGAGGACGTGGTTGGGGAAGGGTGGCGTGGGGTGACATGAGTCGTAAGTGAGTGGTGAGGGAAAAGCAGGTATTACTGTGACAGATACCTGGAGGAACGCTGGGGTTGGACAGGTGTGTGTGTGTGTGTGTGTGTGTGTGTGTGTGTGTGTGTGTGTGTGTGTGTGTGTGTGTGTGTGTGTGTGTGTGTGTGTGTGTGTGTGTGTGTGTGTGTGTGTGTGTGTGTGTGTGTGTGTGTGTAAGTTAGACCCAAAAATAATGCAAACCAAGGTTAATAGGGCCTAACCTCGCTGTGAATACATCATTCTTCGGTCCCATCCTTGGTGCCATTCGAGTGTGTGTGTGTGTGTGTGTGTGTGTGTGTGTGTGTGTGTGTGTGTGTGTGTGTGTGTGTGTGTGTGTGTGTGTGTGTGTGTAGTTCTTCAGTCCTAACCTTGGCATCCAGGTTAGTGAATCAAAAAAAAAAAAAAAAGTAGATTTTTTGGAACAATGTAATGCTTATCACGGATTATAAGCCTCTGAGTTCAGGCCGACCGTCGGTGTTAAAATAATTACAGTTATTACCACAGATTTAGTTATTCATGAGTGACTTGTACTCCTGCATACTAAAAGTGTTTCTGGTGCAGTTTTACAATTGGAAAGCTGCTAATCCAAGTTCTAACTACTGTCACACAATTAATGTAAGACAGGACAGGTTTTAGTAGTAGATGCATCACAAATTAAAGAATTGCTGATTCAGGTAAGGAACGCAGAAAGCAAACACAATTTCTCATCGGGGATATATAATGAAGCGCCTTGCTACCCAAGGTGACATGTTGATAAATGGTCCCACTACCTCCAATCCGTAGCCTACGTCACACATTCTCACTCGTCCAGTAATTAAAAACTAGTTTAATGATACCAGCCAAACATATAAAACGAAACCTAAACCCATACAACCAGAGTTAAGAAGCACTCAGGACAAACACAGAGAATGTGCCAAAACAACGCGCATTATATTCACATCGTCAGCAGAAAAACTGTCTTCCCTGTAATGTACAACCTCGAAACGTCCCTGGGTCTGTTGCTTTCTGCTTTCCTTTGCACCCCATTGTATACGAGCAAGCGTGAAGTGATCAGCTTTCATGCGAGCGAAAGTACAGTAAGTGTAATCATAAAACACATATTTACATAAATCTAACGTTAGACGCAAAGAGGCACTCAGAGAGGCCAACATCCAGGCTGCAAAATCAGTACAAAGGCTCATCCAAACGACCACTGGACTCTGTTTCCTAACTTAGTACTCGAACTTACTGTCCTTCGCTTCAATATATCACATTTACCAGCCACCAGAGAAACAGGCACAGGAAAATCAAAGAACTCATCACAAAAATATTAACAGAACAAAACAGGACTCCTTCACCGTCAACATGAAAATGATCCTGACAACGGAACACTAAAAAAAAATAAAATAAAATAAATAAAGATAAAAAAAATACAATAAAACGTTGCTTAGTTGCCTTAAATGATCACAGAAAAAATAGATAAATATACAGTTAAAATAAATGTCCCGTCACCTTGAAAATTCGCAATGAGATAAAGATTTTCTAAAACGGAGAACGCGAAAAAAGACAAAAGATTAACAACAGAAAAGCTATACTTGTTGATAAGGCTTCTAAGTACAGAGAGCAATGGCCGCCACCAAAACCCATCAAAAAGATATAAGATCCTTGGGTTATACTGTACTTTATCTTATTGCATAAAGCGATCACATAATTTTAATATTAAGACGTAACTGATTTTCGACAACTTACGCTACACAGTTTATCGTAATTGTTGAGTTTTGGTGACCACTGATCCCGGGAACAGGTGTGTGTGTGTGTGTGTGTGTGTGTGTGTGTGTGTGTGTGTGTGTGTGTGTGTGTGTGTGTGTGTGTGTGTGTGTGTGTGTGCGCTGCTCCCTGACGCGGTGATCACGGTTATCACTACTACCTGCCCTCCCTCACCACACACTCTGAGTATCTTGGTCTTCCTCTCACCTGTATGTTAATTATCTAGCGTTACATGGGAAAAAGATAATTGACTTATCCCGACCATGAGAGGGTAAATTTCCTCTGGTACACCTTTGTCTCTCTCTCTCTCTCTCTCTCTCTCTCTCTCTCTCTGAAAAATATAATCGACTTGTCCCGACCATGAGAAGGTAAATTTCCTCTGGTACGCCTATGACTCTCTCTCCCTCTCTCTCTTAAATATCCACTGACTAAGGATTAATAACATACAGGCGAGCGAATATTAACTGCTTCAATACCACATTTTAAATATACAGGTAAGATACAAGTGTTAATGGGGAAATATACAGGTAAGATACAGGTGTTAATGAGGAAATATACAGGTAAGATACAGGTGTGGAAATATACAGGTAAGATACAGGTGTTAATGAGGAAATATACAGGTAAGATACAGGTGTGGAAATATACAGGTAAGATACAGGTGTGAAAATATACAGGTAAGATACAGGTGTTGATGTGGAAATAGACAGGTAAGATACAGGTGTGGAAATATACAGGTAAGATACAGGTGTTAATGGGGAAATATAAAGGTACTATGGAGGTGTCAGAAAATGCACATGACACAGTACGCTAATAGTGTTCTGCATATTTTTATCACAATTTCCATCGATATAATAGACACATAAACAACCCACATGAGAACAGCCAGGAGTAGCATGCAAATCAAATCAATAACGAAAGTGGTATCAGATATGCCCCGAGACTGGCTGGAATACAAATGGTGCGAAGGGCAGTCGGCAAAGTAACATTATTTAGTTTTTATACAACCTGTTTGGACACTCGAAATTTTAGCTGCCAATAATTCCTTTGTTTATCTTTGTAATGAAGGATTCACCGCGATGCACCAAGCCTGCTGTCTCATATAAAATTCAGTGTTTTAAAAGCAAAGTCATTTCCTGTGATATCAAAAGTGAAGTTAATGTGATCGTGGGCTTTTTAAGTTTATGCATGTGACAATGTCTCATAAATGCCTGATGCAATTTGGACTAAAATTAGAATATATATTGTGATTGGGTGTGGGAAGAAGTGATTCGATTTTCGTGCAAATAGATCAAATGTCAAGGTCTCGGGTCAGCATCAAAATTCAGGCAAGGCGTGAAATGTTCTGTCAGCACTTCCAACCTAGTCTTTGGACGTGTCCCTAAAGACAGGTTCCAGAGTAGCTGCTGTTGTTGCCCTGAAAATCAAGGAAGTCTTCACTCCTCCGCTGCAGCTTCCACAGTCACCTTGGCCGATTATTTAGGCGAACACAAATCATTCACTTCAGCATTATCAGAATTATTACCATGGAAGCCTCAGTGAACTCCATATCCCTCCAGTGACGCTTACCATGCTAGTGATTCTTTCCGCTAAGATAAAAATAAAAAATAAACTCTGAAAGCAACCCTAATACCACTTCCGTCCCTCTTCCCTCCAACACAGCCTACAGGCCACAGGTTTTTAGATTCTGGAAGCAAAAGTACAACCCACGTGTTCCCTGCGTGTCGTAAAAGGCAATTATTTCCCCATTAATACGATTACTTCTTTCATATCTCCTTCGTGCTATCTCCAGACGATTTTATTCAGCTCAGGAGGACAGATAAAGCCCTCAGTAACCCCTTTACTTCTACGGTGCTGTAAGCTGGATAAAATTGTCTGTTAGTTGCAAAGATAAAATACAAATACGTAAGCTGGGTGAAGGATTTACGGGGAAGGAACGCTATGGGACGGAACACGCTCTCCGTTGACTTGGGTTGGGAAGTAGCAGTCTCAAGCCTCTGTGTTGCAAGCAGTCACGTAGCTCCCAAGACACGGAAGGGAAAGAGGAAGTTGTGAGCTGGAACTGGAGCTTCCTTCTCTCTATTCCATACCAGGGAGACTCGCTCACCTGATCTGAACACAAGAAACTGGAATGATTTGGGAGACACGTAAACCAAGCGTGATTTGTTTTGTCTCCTTAGTAAGTGGAGTGTGTAAATTCTTCCATCCGTTTGGCGTAATTCTGTTCCTTTTCCTGTCCATTTTCCTGTTCCTTTTCCCTGTTTCTTTTTCTGTTTATTTTTTTCTTCATCTGTCTGGAAAACTCTGCCATGTGTTCGCTTTCTTTTTCTTTCTTTTTTTTTTTTTTTTTTTGAGGGGGACTTAAAGAAACCCCAGGCTACCTGAGACAGAGAGAGAGAGAGAGAGAGAGAGAGAGAGAGTGTGTGTGTGTAATTCACCGGGTCGGTCAGGATCACTTGATGGTCGTGATCGTCAGCTTTTACCCTCCCGGAAGGGAGCTGAGAGCTCATATAGTCCGATCTAAGGGCAAGGTTGTGACCTTCACACACGCACACACCCGTCCCCTTGCTCAAGGGGGACAGTAACCACCCACTTCGTCAGTGAAACTTTTCGCAACCTGAGCGAGGCGCGAACTCCCGTCCACCAGTTGGCAAGCGGGAACGTTACCACTGCACCAGCGAGCGGTGTGTGTGTGTGTGTGTGTGTGTGTGTGTGTGTGTGTGTGTGTGTGTGTGTGTGTGTGTGTGTGTGTGTGTGTGTGTGTGTGTGTGTGTGTGTGTGTGTGTGTGTGTGTGTGTGTGTGTGTGTGCATTGCTAAGTCAAGGATGTGTTGCAAAATTGGGGGAACTGCCAAATCAGCGTTACCTGTAGCAATGTTAATGCAATGGGAAAATTTGAAGCAAGCTGTGCAATTAAAAGCATAATAATAATAATAATAATAATAATAATAATAATAATAATAATAGTAGTAGTAGTAGTAGTAGTTGTAATAGTAATAATAATACTAATCATCATCATCATCATCATCACTATCTATATTTCTTATCCATAACTTTCTTTGTCCTATGTGGAGCGCATGGGCCGGGTCTACTGAGTTTCGACAAGGCAAGGGTGACCAGCCTCGCCCGCCCCTGAGTGACTTTAAGTGAGGTCCCCATCCTGTTGGAGCGCCTAAACTCACTAGACACTCGGGCATCCAACTGGCCATATGGTTACCACCCAGCGCAGTCAATGATATCCTGAATTACAGAACCTTCATCTCAAGTTTGCACCACATCGACTGAGGGAAAGGTAGCCTCCTCCACGCACTTCTATCTATCTATCTATCTATAGCCCGACGCCCTAATCCCGCAAAGGGTGGCCGCAGACAAAACGCCTCCAAGTCGCTCTGTCACCCACCATTTGACTACCCCTCCCCCCAAATCACCCCCCCCTCCCTCATATACCTCTCAACTCCATCCCTCCACCCCATCCTCGGTCTACCTCTCCCTCTACCTCCCTCCACCTCACCTACATACACCCTCTTAGTCAGTCTTTCATTCTCCACGCGCTTAATAATAATAATAATAATAATAATAGTAGTAGTAGTAGTAGTAGTAGTAGTAGTAATAATAATAATAATAATAATAATAATAATAATAATAATAGTAATAGCAGCAGTAGTAGCAGTAGTAGTAGTAGTAGTAGTAATAATAACAATAATAATAATAATAATAATAATAATAATAATAATAATAATAATAATAATAATAATAATAACCGTCAAAACGGTAGCGACTTTAGGCAGGAAGTTGCGTTACCTTGCGTCAGGTCAGGGGTCAGTGTGGGCGCCCTGCGTACAGAGGAACAGTTCCAGCGTCTTGCACGGAACATGGACGTGCACGTGTTGACGGCGGCTCCTGCTGCGGCGGCCACGTGCGGCATGACCTCCACCTGGCTGCGGCACGTGCGGCTCTGGCCCCGCGTGAACCCGTACACTCGGCGGGCGTTGCGGCAGCTGCGGGAATGGCCCCAGCGCTCACTCCCGCCCCGGTGTAGTGACCTGACGGAGGCGAAGAAGAAAGGTAAACAGCAAGGTCGAGTATGCAGTAAGAAAGAGAGCAATACTGAGTAGGCAGTAAGAAAGAGCAATATTAAGTAGGCAGTAAGAAAGAGAGCAATATTGAGTAGGCAGTAAGAAAAAGAGCAATATCAGGTAAGCAGTAAAAGAGTAAAATCAGGTAAGCAGTAAAAGAGCAATATCAGGTAAGCAGTAAAAGAGCAATATCAGGTAAACAGTAAAAGAGCAATATCAGGTAAACAGTAAAAGAGCAATATCAGGTAAACAGTAAAAGAGCAATATCAGGTAAACAGTAAAAGAGCAATATCAGGTAAGCAGTAAAAGAGCAATATCAGGTAAGCAGTAAAAGAGCAATATCAGGTAAGCAGTAAAAGAGCAATATCAGGTAAACAGTAAAAGAGCAATATCAGGTAAGCAGTAAAAGAGCAATATCAGGTAAGCAGTAAAAGAGCAATATCAGGTAAGCAGTAAAAGAGCAATATCAGGTAAGCAGTAAGAAAAAGAGCAATATCAGGCAAGCAGTAAAAGAGCAATATCAGGTAAGCAGTAAAAGAGCAATATCAGGTAAGCAGTAAAAGAGCAATATCAGGTAAGCAGTAAAAGAGCAATATCAGGCAAGCAGTAAAAGAGCAATATCAGGTAAGCAGTAAAAGAGCAATATCAGGTAAGCAGTAAGAAAAAGAGCAATACCAGGCAAGCAGTAAAAGAGCAATATCAATGAGGCAGTAAGAAAAAGAGCAATATCAGGTAACCAATAAAAGAGCAATATCAGGTAAGCAGTAAGAAAAAGAGCAATATCACGCAAGCAGTAAAAGAGCAATATCAATGAGGCAGTAAGAAAAAGAGCAATATCAGGTAACCAATAAAAGAGCAATATCAGGTAAACAGTCAGAAAAAGAGCAATATCAGGTAAGCAATAAAAGAGCAATATCAGGTAAGCAGTAAAAGAGCAATATCAGGTAACCAGTATGAAAAAGAGCTATATTCCAGGTGACATAAGAGGCTGTAGCAACTCTTTTTCGGCGATTTATTTTTACACATTTACAACTTCACATTCTCTTGATTTACTGATATCTTTTTAACATCCCAGTTTGCATAAATAATAATATACTGTACATGTTAATATGGAAGTGAAATGTGTAGAATAATTCGCCGAGGAAGTGATGTTACGAAACCCCCTATGCAACTCAGAACACAGGGATGTTTTTTTTTTTTTTAAGAAAGAAGGAAGCAAAGGCCAGGAGCCAGCATGACTGTTCCCTCTTAGAAAAAACAAAAGCAAGATAACAGAGAGCCAAGTTCAAGATCCGTTCATTTCGAGATGCCTGGACACACTGCGTTTGAAAGACTGGAGATCATAGGCAGTGGGAAAGACAGACAGAAGGAGACACTTCCAGTGTTGACCTGTTGTATACATGAAGGACTGGGAGTAACGGTTAACCTATGCATTAGAGTTGGACATCAGTGACATCATTACACGCTAAGTAGTGGGGTCTTCATAGTTAATTTTTATCACTCCCTCCAGAAATCTTATAAGAAATGTAGTTAAATTCTCTTCTATCAGTGCTAACTTCAAAGAAACGGTTTGGCTACGTAAAATGCAGGCTGTGGGACCGTACTGACCTAGTGTGATGATGATGATTACTACTGCTACTGCTAATACTACTATTCTTATTCGTAGTATTATTATTGGTTTTGGGGGTGTGCAGAGAAGGAATGCAGTGCCAGGAAACGTGACACTCGCACAGGTGAAGAACGCTGTGAAGCTGATGAAAAATGGGAAAGCAGCTGGGGTTGATGAGGTGTATCCAGAGTTGATTAAGTGTAGTGGAGCGGAATGTAGTGCTTGTTGGAGATACGTAAAGAGGCATGGATGAGTGCAACTGTACCATCGGAGTGGAAAAAGGCTGTGATTGTACTCCTGTACAAAAATATAGGTAAGTGAAGTGAGTGCAAGAATTATCGTGACATAAGTTCATTGAGTGTGGCTGAGAAGGTATATGGAAGAATTATTATAAAGAAAGCAAGAAAGATATCAGAAATCCCAGTAGGTGATGAACAGGGTGACTTTAGAAGTGGCAGAGGATGTATGGATCAAATATTTGCAATAAGACAGATAGCAGAGAAAGCTTGTGAGAAGGACCATACGGTGTTTATGGCAGTCATGCATCTGGAAAAAGCATAAGACAAAGTGGACAGAGCAGAACTGTGGAAAGTTTTCCGCATGTATGGTGTAGATAATAAGCTGCTTAGTGCCGTCAAGAGTTTTTGTGATGGTAGTGAAGCATGTGTAAGGGTAAATGGGCATCTAAGTGAATGGATCACTATCGGTGTGGGCGTGCGACAAGGTTGTGTGATGTCCCCATGGTTGTTCAATATAAACGAGTATATGGATGGGGTGATGAGAGAAGTAAAAACACGAGTAATGGAGAAAGGGATGGCGTTGGTAATGAATGGTGATGGATGGAAAGTCTCAGATCTGTTGTATGCTGATGATACAGTATCACTTGCAAATACCGGACAAGAACTTGGTAGGCTAGTGCAGAGTTTTGCTGATGTCTGTGAGCGTCGTGCCTTGAGAGTTAATGTAGAAGAAAGTAAAGTGATGGTTACTGAGAGAGAAGGTGAATCCCAGTGCGATGTTACAGTGAATGGAGAGAGACTGGAATTGGTGAAAGAGTTCAAATATCTGGGTACAGTGATAGAAATGAGAGGAAAATGTGCAAAAGAAGTTGAAAGTAGAGTGACACAAGGAAGGAAAGTAGCTGGTGCAATGAAGGTCTTGATAAGAAACAGAAGCTTGAGCGTTGCAGCTGCACGAGGCTTACATGAAAGAGTGTTATTGCCAACTTTAACATATGGAAAATGAAAAGTCAAGAGAGAGAGAAGTGGAGATGGGACTGCTGAGGAACGTCTGTGGAATACAGAGTGGATAGAATACGAAATAATGTGATTCGTGAAAGATGTGGAGTGAGGAAGTCTGTGGACACCAGAATCGAAGAGAGTGTACTGAGATGGTATGGTCATGTGGAGAGAATGGATAACAATAGAGTGGTGAAAAAATGTCTATATGAGTGAATCTAAAGGAAGGAGGAGACGAGGTAGGCCAAGGAGAAGGTGGAGAGATATGGTGGATAAGTGTGTAAGGAAGAGAGGTTTGGAAGTCGATGAAGCTAGGTGACTGACAAGAGATCGAGCTGGCTGGATGAATATTGTGAGGAGAAGCGCATGATCAGAGACTTGGCATCCCTTTTTAACATGACAGCGTCCGGATTGACTCTATCGGATACGTGAAGCTACAGAAAGTGGTGAATGTTTTTGGCGTATCAGATACAGCCAGGATTCCGGGAGATTGCATGATGAGTGAGTGGAAGCGTGGCGCATTGGACTGGACAAATTTGGGCTGTCTGGACGTTGCTACATCTCACCCTGCCCTAGGGTGTGAAAGGAGGTCCGGATGATGATGATGATGATGATGATGATGATTATTATTACTATTAAACTAGGTACAATGAGTTGAATGGATGAGTGCAAGGACTATAGGTTACCGTAAAATAACCACATTACTATGACGTAACCCCGAACCACCTGGAGCACCGAATGACAAGAAGGAAAAATAGTGGAAAAAAAAAAAGGGCTAAAAAAATGAAACTCAGAGAAAAGAAGGACTACAGAAGATGGAGGTGGGAAGATCAACGCTAGATTAGAAAAGTGCTCAGACTAGCTTTGAGGATGCTGACATTAGGTGAACAGAATACATCATGAGGCACAGAATTCCACAGGTAAACCGTTCGAGGAAGAAGACAAGCCTGGAACTAAGTGGTAAGGCATCTCCACGGTTGTAATGCCATCAACAAGCCATCTGGAATAGTGCCATCTTGCTCTCCTCACCCTCGTAGTGTTTATTACAAAAATCGATTCACCACAGCTCTCCACATCCACACAGTTTACTAGCATAACGTAGGTGGTAACGGTGCAAGACGCGAGGGATATTCTGTGTAAATACTGTCAGCTTTCATTCAGTTGCTGCTAAAGTAAACACACACACACACACACACACACACACACACACACACACACACACACACACACACACACACACACACACACACACACACACACAAAACGCCGAAACACTGAAATAACTAGGATTACAGCCAACAACAGATGGTTTCCACACGTTTCTGTAAAGGCAGACAGTTGATTTGGCTTACGCAGTGGCATACAAAGAGGCTGTATGAGACACGTTAAAGAGAGAAGATAGGACGCGATGGCTGTAGATATGTATGACAAAATAAGGTGCCTACGTGAAGCTTATCAGATTCAATACCAGTGAACAGGAGGAAAACTGAAGCAGATATTTTTGGAGGATTTTGTTGTTGAAGGAACTTAAGTGACGAGTAGTAACCTCAGTAATTAATGACAACGTAAAAAGAAATGATTATTCCATTGTCAAGATAAAATCACTGCTAAGCCTGACTAGCGTTTTACATATCCGCTCTTCATGGGGCAACATAGGATTGGATGATGGATGGATGGATGGATAGATTAGCAAAAGGCATCCAGTCCTGCCTCAGACCACTACGTGCCTGACTCATCCTTGGCAAGAACTGCAACTCACTGCTACATTAAGTCATGGTGTCCCCAAGATATTCCGGGTCGTATGGACTGTTGCTGGTGTTCTGGGCATGATGACTACACACCAGCGTCTGGATCTGATACTCGTATGTCCCTATTACTGAAAGCGTTCATTAAGGTGGTCCTGGATGTTAGAGGCCTTTCAGTGCATTGTGCCGTCTATACAACTGATTAGGGAGCACAATGGCCCAAAGTAGAGGCCGGATAATCTTTTCCTTATGTGTGCGACTCTTGCCTTGTACACAGCAGCCCGTCCCCTATGGCCCTGCAAACAGTCTTCCTACGTCACACCCGCGTATGTCACCCCATCAGCACCAACACCCACCGTCCATAGTAAATACACGTCAAGGTTGTCTCATTCAGGACTAGTGTGATGGTTTTGCCTGGGGTGTTTTTATGACATGTTGTTTTAATGACATGGTAGATCAGTAAAGTTGTTTTAACGAAATTCAAATCATTAGAATGTTCCCTGACAAAGCCTGGGATAAAAGTCTACTCCTCTTTAACAGCAGATCACTCCTCTAATCACCTGTCAGACTAAAGTGACTGACAGATTCGCCACGCTGACAGATAGACGGTACTGTTTGACGTTCCAACCACCACAGACGTAAATTAGAACGAGATGAATGATGTTACAAGTCAAAAGTGTTGTTGGTAATATCCAGTAGAAGATATGATGCATTGTGGAGTTGTGATGTTAGCTGCGTTGTGGTGATGGTGGTTGTGTGTGTGTGTGTGTGTGTGTGTGTGTGTGTGTGTGTGTGTGTGTGTGTGTGTGTGTGTGTGTGTGTGTGTGTGTGTGTGTGTGTGTGTGTGTGTGTGTGTGTGTGTGTGTGTGTGTGTGTGTGTGTGTGTGTGTGTGTGTGTGTGTTCCAGGTAGTGATGGCCAATACTTTCAGTTTACTCCATATATTTTTAATCCCAATAAATCCACCTTATATATAAACAAAATACCAGCAAAGAAGAATCATACTCTCGATAATACCACATGGTTTTTTTGTCACTGAAGGAAGCTGCTGGCCGATAAGAGTTAACTACACAGATAAGGAATACCAGGTCTGCACTTCACCCAACACAGATGTCCCTTTTCCCCTCCTGTCTCCAACCTCGCATTCACTTCTCTACCTCTGCTACCCTTATCCTCCCCACCACACAATACACCACCATTAACGTTCTTCTTAGCCTACGTTTTATAATATTTCAGCTCGAGTATTGTACGTTTGCCATGAGTGAGAGAGGCTGTTCCATTTCAAGACACGACAGTCTAGGGTCGTTTCCACAACTAACAGGTACTTCTGTTAATTTTAAGGATCGTTTTGGCTATAGATTTGAAGTGATAAAAGTGATCGAATGGAACCAGGGGAGGTATTTATAAAGTTCCTCAAGCCATTTACAAGACATGAAATCCATGATGTTTACCTTTCATCATATCATTCTGTTTTTCATATCATTTCGTTCTAATGTGGCTGTGAGGTGGTGAATGGTGGATGTGGTAACGAAGCCAGACGTAAACAAAGGCAATATTATTAAGAACTTGGGCTTAAGACTCTTTGTGTATACTTCTTCCTGTTTCTCCAATATCTTCACTGCCTCCCGGGGATCGAACCCGAGTCTTTTAGAACAGTAGGTCACTTCTCTTTTATTAACTACACATTTTTCAATATAGTCGAGAGAGAGAGAGAGAGAGAGAGAGAGGGGGGGGGTTACGTAACACCTTTTCCTTGGCTACTTATTTTGCCTACAGCACCTTATCACTCTCTGCATTTGGTGTCTTCGTCATATCGATATAATTTGCATCAGCAGTATAGAAGAGAGTACTAAAGCTTAATATGGAGAATGAGTTCTTGAGGAAAAAGTGTTGCGAATTCTCCACAACCACCGATGATGTGTCCCGTAATCCGAGAGTCACGGTAACTGGTCATCATCATCATCATCATCATTATTATTATTATTGTTATTATTATAATTATTATTATTATTATTATTATTATTATTATTATCATTATTATTGCTATTATTTCTATTACACTCATCATCGCCATCATCATCATCATCACCAACCATCATCATCAATATCATCACACCTACACTATCATCATCATCATCATCATTATCACCATCGCCATCATCATCATCACCAACCATCATCATCATCATCACACCTACACTATCATCATCATCATTATCATCATCACCACCATCCCACTCAAGGATAGGCTCATCATACCGACACTATCATCATTATCATCATCACCATCACCATCCCAGACATACAGCAGAGGCACCACAGTAGCAGACACCATAACACCATACTCAGTCAAACTGGCCACACAAATAATTCACACATTACTTACGTCTTCGATGGTCTGGCCCCTCTTAATGAAAAAAAAAAAAAAAAACTATGAGAGTGGAAATATTAAAGAAAAAAATATGAAGAGAGTTAGGCTTCTTTTTGTCTGTCTGTCTGTCTGTCTCTGTCTGTCTGTCTGTCTGTCTGTCTGTCTGTCTCTCTCTCTCTCTCTCTCTCTCTCTCTCTCTCTCTCTCTCTCTCTCTCTCTCTCACACACACACACACACACACACACACACACACACACACATATATATATATATATATATATATATATATATATATATATATATATATATATATGTATATATACATATATATATATACGTGCATAAATAAATAAATATATAAAAAATAAATAAATAAATATGTCAATGATGAAAGCATAGTGGTGGTAAACATGAGTGGATATGTCAGAGCACAAAGAGAGACTCATGCCTGACAACGTGACAATGGCATTTGTGAAGAATGATGTGCAGAAGCTGAAGAAAGGGAAGGCAGAAAGTGTTGTTGAGGATTATGCAAAGATTGTTGAATGCAGCAGAGAGAGAGAGAGAGAGAGAGAGAGAGAGAATGATAAACTTGTAGGATAATTGTCAGAGGGCCAAAAGACGGCAGCTGTATTAACGAGGTGGAAGACGACTGTGATGGTGCGTTTGTGCAAAAGGTGACCAAAGCAAATGCAAATACTGTTGTGGAATAAACTTGCTGGACGAAGAAGGAAAGGGTACATGGAAGACTAACAATCAGGGCAGGTAAGAAACGCAAGTCAGGTGAGTGATGAAGAAGGGGAGTGGAGAAAGTGAAGAAAGTGAAGACACCATAGGAGATTCGACGTAAGGTGTTTTGTCTTTCCTCAGTTTGCAAAAAGCGTATGCCAAGATCAAAAAGGAATGCTTATGAATGGTGTTACGTATCTATGGTGTGGAGGGAATACTAAAAGCATTATAAAGATATTTGTTATGATGGTGTTTGAGGATGTTTAACAGTGGACTGATATTTGACTGAGTGGTTTGGTATCAGCGCTGGAGTGTAACAAGGCTGTGTGATGTCCTCCTAGGTGTTCAGCTGGGAATTCGTGGTGATAAACAGCAAAGGATGCAGTTTCCCACGTCTGATGAATACAGATGATGATGATGATGATGATGATGTCCTTCAGCCTTACAGAGAACAGGATCTTTGCAAACTGGTTCGGAGTTTTATATCGAATCGGGTAAATATCCGTGGGCGGGGAGGTAAAAAAAAAAAAAAAAAAAAAAAAAAAAAAAAAAAAAAAAAAAAAAAAAAGAGAGAGAGAGAGAGAGAGAGAGTTGGTAAGAGATAAGCGATGGTTGTTGAGAAGGTGGGTCACGGTGGGATGTGCTGGCGAAAGGAGAGGAATTATACCAGGTGGAATAGATTTTAGTGCAAAGCGCAGTAACAGATGAGATGGAAATGTGTAAAGCGAGCAGAGAGCAGACTGGCTCAGGGAAGAATTGTTGTCATGTGGATACGAAGCAGAGGAGTATGAAGGCTGCAACAGAAGTGCATGTGTCAGTGTTCCTATAAACGTTTGTGTCCTCATAAACGTTTGTCCCCATAAAACGCTTCAATGAATGACTTCGGTGCTGTAAGAGTCTGAAAATTCTAGTGTGAGAGCAGCTGACGTGGAAATTAAGGAATGTGTGCGTAATGTAGACTGGAAAAGATGACGAATATGGATTTCTGAAAGACGTGGAGTAAGTGTGTTTAGATGCTATGGTCAGGTAGAGAGATACTAATATGGTGGTGAAAATTATATCTGTGAGTTTGAAGATACGATGAGGAGTTGCAGGCTAGGATGAGAGGTTTTTATGGTAACTGAATAAATGAAAAGAATATCATGGAAGTTGAGGATGATAAGAAACTAATACAGGGCGGAAATGGATGGGTGAAGGATATACTGAGATGCATATAACAAGGGCCGCACCTTTTTATGTTCATTCTTTTTTCTTTTCTTTCTTTAAGCTGGTGGGTGACCGAATCAGCATCCCAAAAGGGTGTCCGTGAAGAGCATGTAATAAAATGAGGTAAAATATGAATGATCGTCTGTGTTATTATTTATTTTCATTATTTTCTCTTTTTTACAGGATAGACTTAAGATTTCGAGGCCTTGGATGACGTTTAAATGACAGTGTCCTATGTTAAAGAGGTATTCTGTTTTGCAGGTTCTGTTTCTCCTTTACACTGTTAAATCTGTCCCATCCCATCATCCACTCACTTGATGTAGCGCTCTCTCTCTCTCTCTCTCTCAGCTGGGAAAATAAGCTACTATGATGATGACAACGACGACGACGATGTGGATGGTGATCATGGTGATGGTGACGATGATGATGATGATGATGATGATGATGATGATGATGATGATGACGACGATGATGACAACGATGATGATGATGATGATGACGATGATGACGACGATAATGATGATGTCAAGACTAATATAGTGGGCAAGGTCTACACCACACTAACGATTTGTCTGTTGCTTTCCTTCCTCACGCACTCTATCAAACCTCATTTCTGAACAAAGAGACACACCAAGCCTCTCCCTGTTTTGGAAGGTTAGACAGCAGAGAGTGGCGAGAAGTGTTGGAATATTAGGGAAATATCTCCTTGACTATCAGGACCCGATCTGGTACTGATGAGCAGAATTATAAGTGCAATACAGAACAAGAGGATTCAGCACTCTAAAGGCGCATCCAGGAGCGTTTAAAGTAGGAGGGGATCGCTAAAACAAACGTCGGCCTAAAACCCTGATTACTGAGAGGATAGGAGGAGGAAAAACGTAGTCATATTATAATTCTTCATTGACCCTCCCGAAAAATGTTACAGCTGAAAGAATTACCCCAAAGTATTTATAATTAGATGGACGTTATAGCTACACAGAAGGCGAGGGAAGTGTCCAGGTAAACAAAAGGTCCTTCTGTATATGCGCCAGCTGTGCTACAGGTGACAGCGTAAGGGGTTCTCCAGTGTGTCAATCTCTTCTTATTTACAGCAACACGCGTGGTTCGCCAGAGTTCCCACTTTGGCCCGCCTCCTACTCAGATTATAAGGGTTTTCGCCAGTTTCCATAAAGACTGCATTTCCACATGGCATCTAAACATTTCCTTTTATGCTACTGATGTCTTCACAGCATCGACATTGATTTCAGAATTATTTACTAGAAATTACTGTTGTGCTATATGCAGAAAAAAAAAACAAAAAAAGGCGTAAGGAAGAAATGCTAGTAAGCCTCGTAAACAGACCATACTCCATTTGCCTTAACTTGACCCAGCTTTTCATTCACTTACAGCTAATTTTACGTACCCTAGTGCCAGTATAAGACAACACATCTGTACATTCTTTCCATCGCACTTCTTCGTGACTAGTACTACATTCTAATGTTGATCTATCGTTACGACTCAGCATTCAAGATGGACCGGTGGCAGTTTTAGGCCAAGTGAGAGTGAAAGGGGTATAGAACACGCAGTATAGCGTCCACAAAAGCAGGTCACAAAGACAGCAGGGTAATAATTCTCACTCTGCCACGTCCTCGCCCTCCATCTCCTCACGTCCACTTTAGTCTGGCTGGTCCTTATAGCGAATTTAGTGTAAAAATATCGCCTCCACGAAATTCTCTTGTAAAGGAGTGGGAAGATAAGGCGACGCTGAGCAGACTGCATATATATCATTAGATGCCTTGTTGAGAGAGAGAGAGAGAGAGAGAGAGAGAGAGAGAGAGAGAGGAAGGAGGGGGGCAGGTACTCAGTGGGGCATCAGGTAAGAGACGGCTCCATCATCATCTCGTCAGACTCTCTCACATTACGTTCTGCCAATCTCACCGCGTCTTCCTTACGTCACTTGTCTCACGCTACTTCTGTCTCATTCTCTCCATCTCTTTTTCTAACTCCCACTGCCTGCCTTACCTCACCTGCCTCACCCTGCCTGCCTCACCTTGCCTGCCGCACGCTACCTGTCTTTAAGCATCTGATCTGCTTCTCCCCACCCCTGTCACTGTCTGTTTCAATCCACCTATGTTATTTGCCTGTCTCTCCGTCTGCCTCACCCTGTCCATCTCCGTGCCTGCCTCACCCTGCCTGTCTTATCCTACCTGCCCACATTCTTTGCCTCACCATCCTCATCTCCTTGGCTTCCTACCCTGGTTGGTGTTACTCCCTGCCTCACCCTTCCTGCCTCACTTCTTCCACTCATGTACCCTGCAAACCATTCACCAAATACGTACAACACAAACATGGTGAATAAGAGCAAGCGCTGACTAACCAACAATGTATGAGACAGAGATGCACACGTTACATCCCAGAGCAAGTCACCACAAACACGAAACTTCCCTTAACGGGGTTCCCCAGGCTCCGTTCTCTCACTCACACTCTTCGACCTATACATTTTTTTTATTTAAATAACAGAACGGAGGAAGGAAAAACAAATGAATAAAATAAAAATAATCCATACACCAGATTACTGGTGTCCTCTGTTCATAAAATATCTGTAACAGTTAGACTTGAACAGCTGTGGGTTGAAATTTGGAGGGAAACAACTCTGGGGAAGCGAGTTCCAGAGAGATGCAGTTCGAGGAATGAAAGAATTCTCATAGGTAGAAGTTCTGCAATATGGCTGAGTGACATTCCAGTCATGAGCGCTACCAGATGCCCGTGTAGCACGAGGAAGGCATGGAGAGGTGGCACCATGGACGCAACTTCGTCTGAGCATATATCAAAAAAATATCTGTAAAATAAAGCAAGGGAGGCAACATTCCTTCTCACTTGCAGGGGAGGTAGTTTATTTGTAATGGCAGGGTTGTTAATAATTCTAACAGCTTTGTCCTGAATTTTATCTAGTTGTTTTAATGCAACCTCTCCACATCCATTCCACAAGGGTGAGAAATATTCAAGCTGAGAGCGCACATAACTCTTATAAATTATAGCCAACTGCTCATCAGGGAAGAAGTTACGGACTCTGTACAATAATCCAAGTTTCTTTGAGGCGGTTTTAGCAAGTGATCTGACATGAGAGGTCATGCATGATATTCCCACACCGCAACTTCACACATACATTGGCTCAAATGTAGATGATATTACTAAAATACGAGTCACTACACCTAACATCGTCGTAGATTTAGCTTCAGGCCTGAGTAGAGGACAAACAGCTGACAATTACTCCAGCCAAATCCATCACCTCACTCATCACCACTGACAGTCACAAGCGGTATACCCTCAACATAACACTTCACTATGTACCTGTGCCACATACGCCCTCCACTGCGAGCCTTGGAGTGGCATATGGCACTGGACACACCTTCAAAGATCACATATGAGACACAGAGGCGATGCAACCCCAAACTAAACGCACTGAAGACACACTGGACAACAAAAACAACCTCCCGACTCTACAAACAATATATCAAGCAAGTGATGCCATACGTTTCCCTAGCACTGGCCCTCATACTACCTAACACCCACTACAGCACCAATACTCTCCACACAGCCCACTTATACTCTGAAATTAAAGTCTTTCCTGCTAGAGACTACTTCGATCTGAGAGGCACACGATTTCGCGCGGCAGTCTTTGCTAACTCACGACACTTCACTTCTACCGCTACATGACAACTACATTACACAGCTAAACACATAAAACCATCAAGATATAAACATAACCAGACCCTCTCCAGCAACATCCCACCTCCAGACACAACACAGTACATAATGGGTCCACGCAACATGACACATAATGGGTCCACACAACATAGCACATAATGGAGCACCGTATAACACAGCCACGACGCAGACACATCAACGGTGAGGGGGACGTATGGAAGAACCCCCAAAAGGTAGTTGCTTGTTTGCGGTCGACGGGTCTGCCTGGTTTGACGAACTGGGATTAACAGCTGAAGCAATCTACCTGCCTCACCCCACGCTAATCCCTCTGCCTTATCCTACCCATGTCACTCCATCTAAACCATTCAACCTGCCTTACTCCTTCCACTCACCTTTCCCCATCCTGCCTAATCCACCACAGCCTGCCTTACCCATTCCACTCACCCTTCCCCATCCTGCCTAATCCATCATAGCCTGCCTTACTCCTTCCACTCGCCCTGCCTCATTCTGCCTAACCCATCCACACCGCCTCTCTGCCTGCTTCCCCCCTCTCTCGCGTCCTCTCATGCTCTTCGTGTGAGTTGAGTTCTACCAGTTCCCCCCCCCCTCTCTCTCTCACTCTCATACACACAGAAATTCTCTTTTTTCATGTCTCACTCTTTCTGTTTCTCTCCTATCTGTGTCTCTACCTGTCTGTCTGTCTGTCTGTCTGTCTGTCTGTCTGTCTGTCTGTCTGTCTATCCATGTATCTGTCTCTCTCTGTGTTTCTGTCTGCCTAGATCTGCCAGTAGATTTCTCTCTCTCTCTCTCTCTCTCTCTCTCTCTCTCTCTCTCTCTCTCTCTCTCTCTCTCTCTCTCTCTCCCCTGTATGTACGTATGTATGTGTGTACGTATGTATGTATGCATCTATCTATCTATCTATCTATCTATCAATCCATCTATCTATCTATCTATCTGTCTATATACCGTACTTCTTTTGTCTTCTGTTTGTCTGTATTTCTTCTTTTACAATTTTTATTCTGTCTGCCTTCACGTTTTCTTTGTAGTGTGTGTGTGTGTGTGTGTGTGTGTGTGTGTGTGTGTGTGTGTGTGTGTGTGTGTGTGTGTGTGTGTGTGTGTGTGTGAAAGAGAGAGAGAGAGAGAGAGAGAGAGAGAGAATCCCGAAATCTATATGGCGTCATCTGACTGAAAGGGTACCAACTCCACCCACCTGTTGCTGACTATTCCTGTACCTGAACCGGCCTACCTGTCCTAATTAAACCAGAACTCACCTTAGTAGATCTCAGGTGAGCTAAATGAACCGAGATGCGTAGAAAAAGCTTGATTAGACATAACAGGATGTGAGTGGACCTAAGCTGACCAAAATTAACCCGTCTAATTAACTTGAACGGATCTAATTGACCATGGATACCCTAATCTAACCTTAATGAATAGTAATTAGCCTGATGTGATAGGTGATTACTGTCCTATTCTGTAATACATGAACCTAATATCGCCATACCCCGCATCAATAACGCACAAAATGATATTAATAGGACATATCCAGAAATAAATCGCTAAGGTAAAGGTGCTAGGGAGCCTTCTTACCAGGCGAGACTGCGGACCTTCACATCCATATTCTTAACTGATAAAAAGCTCTCTAACAACTCTCCCTAAGCGATTTAGTTTGTTTAATACACCTTGCCGTCCTCTTCTGTGTTACTTAAAGCTTGCTAGCATCACCACACACTGCATGAATACCGTATTAAACAATGGCCAGCCGTACCCAAAAATAAATCGGTAAGGAAGAGGTGTTAGGGAGCTTCCTTAACCACTGAAAATGCGAGCCAATAGTAAAGGCGAAATCCAGCCAAATTAACATCATTTTTTTTATTTTTTTATTATTTATTTTACTGCACGACACATCTCTACCGCCTCTAAATCGACACATCTCTCTTGTTTCACAATCTGCACCTGTCCCTTGTCTCAAAATCTACACATCTCTCTTGTCTCAAAATCTACACATCTCTCTTGTCTCAAAATCTACAACTTTTCTAGTCTCAAAATCTACACCTGTCTCTTGCCTCAGAATTTACACCTGTCTCTTGCCTCAAAAACTACACATCTCTCTTGTCTCAAAATCTACACATGTCTCTTGTCTCAAAATCTACACATCTTTTTTCCGTCTCTAAATCTGCACATCTCTATTCAATCGTTTCATTTACTGTGCCTTTGTTCTGGTATAATGTAAATTCTCTTCTCTTTCTCACCTTCATGTAAACCTGGTTAACAACATCAATATTATCAAAAGGAAACTGTTAAGATATGCAAACGTCTCCCCCGCCACATTACAAATACATCGCCTCAAGAAACACATAAACGATGCTGTGTGACCTCCAGGATGAAGAGAAGAGGAGGAGGAGGAGGAGGAGGAGGAGGAGGAAGAAGAAGAAGAAGAAGAAGAAGAAAAGGAAGAAGAGCAAAAAATGAAGATGATGAAGAAGAAGAAGAAGAAGTAGAAGAAGAAAAGAAGAAAAAGAAGAAGAAAAGAATATGAACAAGAAATAAAAGGAGGAGAAGGAGGAGGAGGAGGTGGAGGAGGAGGAGACGAAGATGATGATGATGATGATGATGATGATGATGTACAGGTGAATCAAAACACCTTCAACACTATTTACCTTCTCATCATCGGGGCAAGACAACACTTCCTTCACTTTAACTTGGCCCAAAATTTCGTTCTTAGGCAGCTTATTTCACGTAACTCAGTGGCAGAAAGAAGGACAATGCTGAGGCTCTACGTAAATCCAATCATGGGGCCTCTTCTTCGTGACTAGCATCATATTCTGGTGTGCCTGTCTCTTGTTACAGCTAAGCATTCACGACGGAGCGATGGTATTATTTTTTAGGCTATGTTAAAGTGAAAAGAGTATAGCACTTTATTCAAGCTGGCGGCCAACGATTTTATTCAACAGCTATTACCATTTAGCCTTGGAAACTTCAATTACTTATCAGCCTGGGTGGAAACATTTATAATTTCCTCCCACAAAACCACAATGCATCGCCTAAAGACACGCGTAAACTAAGCCGGTCTCTCTCTCTCTCTCTCTCTCTCTCTCTCTCTCTCACACACACACACACACACACACACACACACACACACACACACACACACACACACACACACACACTTCAGCGATGCCAGTACATGTGCGGCGTCCTCCAAGCTGACACGTAGGGAGGCCAAGGAGAGAAGGTAACACAACCTTCCCATGTACTCTCTCTCTCTCTCTCTCTCTCCACTATCACAGGCCATCACGAACCGCCTGTCACACACACAACAAGCGTCCTTCCACCGCTCATCCCCCTCCCCTGTTATGCTCTCCCTACACACACTCTCTCCTGTTTTTTTTCTTTTTCTTTTTTTTGTCAATATTTATCAAGAGTCTTAGCCAGGTTCTAAAATAAGCGAGTCTTCCCTTCACTGCATAGATATTGTTGTGGTTGTTAGTAGTGGTTGTAGTAAAAGTAGTTGTGACAGTAGAGATAATAACAATAATAATAATAATAATAATAATAATAATAATAATAATAATAATAATAATAATAACAATAGTACTCTTACTACTTCTGCTACTACTACTACTACTACTACTACTAATAATAATAATAATAATAATAATCCATCCAATAATAATAACACCAGAAGTCGTTTTGTTTCTCGTGTTAATTTCGGCACTTTGCAGGATAAATACATCGTAGTAATGTATTGTAATCGGAAATAGTTTTGTTTTTAGTATTTATCACTTTAAAATTAACTCTGTCAAGTGTATGGCCGCTGTAAGAGTGAAGACAAAACGAGAACAGACAATGTTGTTTCCTGCCCCTCTGTGAAAGGGCTAACGACACGACAAAACTTTAAAAAAGAAAATAATAATAATAATAATAACAGAAAGTGCTAAG
>NC_137051.1:40115955-40130955 GCF_032717465.1 Coenobita brevimanus | reverse complement strand
ATATATATATTTTTTTTCCTACCAATGGACGATCTTCTACAGCATTTAGGAGGAGCTTCATAATTATTTTTTTGCCCCTTCACTGCCACAGGTTTTCCCAAATTAAAAAAAAAAAAATGTCTAGAGGTAACATGAACTGGTAAAAAGAAAACTCAGAAGTAAAACTGACTGAAGATATATATTTAATTCCTGTGCTGAACTTTGCGTTTTATCCTTGTTAAAACCGGGTCGACGTTACTCAGCTTACGAGTTACTTTTGGAACGGGGGCGGGGAGGGAGGGGGGTCAATGTCCTTCAGCGCTCCCTTCACGGTCAAAAAAAAACTTCGCAAGTTAAATCAGATCGTTGGGAAGGTGCTAGAATGAAGCAGAAAGCAGAAGGAGCAATGAGAGAGAGTGCAACACCCGAGGGCCACCAATTATAGTCTGTTTATCTTCACCTGAGGGAACTGGGTAGCTCTCATAAGGTAAAATACTCTACATGAAATTCGACGAGGCTTAGTTTTGAAGCAGGGATGAATCTCCTTGATTAGTATTCAAGTTTTCCCCTCAGTATGACTACAACTGGATATCAGCTGAGGTAAATGGAGTTAAGGATCTTTGTCAGAGGAATAAAATGCGCTTTAGTCTATGGGCCGAATATCCACCTTCGACAGATTATTCTCAAAATGGAATTACTTCATTCTAGTATGACCCTTAACCCTTCCACTAACTCTGAAGTATAATAATATGTTTGAACTTACCTTGCCCAGTGACCTTGACCCCTGGCCTTTCCCTGTGACACTGACCTCTAACTGACTGATCTCAAAGCCTACTCTCTTTATCATTGCTTTAACCTGAACCCTCCCATAAATAAAATAAAATACAATAAAATAAAATACATAAAAACTAAGTAAGTTGACACTGCCATGTGACCTTTACCTTTGACCTGCTGTTCTAAAAATAATAACAGGTCAACCTTTTGGGTGGTCCTCAGATCATCCACCATTTTGGATCCACATAAAACGACACGTATATTGGTTATTTGGTTCTAAATTAGACACACGGGTCGACCTTGTCTTGCGACCTTGATCGTGCCTGATCGATTTCAAAATAAAAGCTTTCGTTCTTGCCTGACCCTTAACCCTTCCATCATGCTTGGTTCATGTAAGATCAAAACTATCTGAGCTGATCTTGCCCTATAACTTTGATTTTTCCCTGTGACAATGGCCTTTGACTGATTATTCTCAAACGGATTCCTTTCATTCTTGCCTGATCCTCAACACACACACTAAGTTTGACCAAAATCGGAGAACACTGTTTATGCTGAATTTTCCCAGTGACTTTAACCTATGGCCTATTATACTTAAAGAAAAAAAAAAGTTTACGCATTGGCTGACTGTCAACTTTTCCACCAGGTTTGGCTGAAGTCCAATCATAACTTTGAGTTATTTTGTTAGCGCGCGCGCACACACACACACACACACACACACACACACACACACACACACACACACACAGAATAAAAAATAACACCTGTATTATCTTCGCCAGTGAGCGGGATTAAAAATACACCACTGGATAGACAGGTTTTATTTTCCTTTCTCTCCACTCATCTCCAATCTCCATTTTCGGATCAATCCCTCTCGTCTTCCTCATCCATCTCCTTCCTCATCCCCTCTTCCATCCTCTCATCATCTTTCCTTCTATCCTCTCATCCCCTTCCTCTCCTCAGGGCACAAGACATCACCCTACCTCAACTTCAAAGCCGCCTACGCAAATGAAATCAACTTTTTTGACGTCAAACTAGGAATTAGTGTCAGAACGAGCAACATTCCTCAGGTGACGATATGCTGACAGGACAGACTGAGAGCTAGAAGGGACTGAGGTGAAGACTTTTGGCGTCTGTATGGGCGAGAAGCTGATGTTTCATGCTGGGGGTCTGGGTCTTACGGGAAAGGACGTAACTTTGTCTCATCGATCTCTTGCTCAAGGGAGAGTTTGTTGTATTTTTTGATCGAATTTTAGTGTCATTCTGGGAGGCCATTAAATTTACGTATACGAACGAAGACGAGGAGGCTACACCCGGAGGAATGCAGTATGACAGGGTAGAAAACAGGCAGCAATTTATAGCAAAAAATAAATAAATTAATAATAATAATAATAATAATAAAAGGCAGGACAGGCACATTCCTTCCCCGTCTACCTGCGTATCCTTAATTCAATCGTCAAAACAATAGCACTAGAATATTTTTTTCCTAACACACCTAACCAAACCTTAACACCTTCCTAACACACCTAACCAAACCTTAACACCTTCCTAACACACCTAACCAAACCCTAACACCTTCCTAACACACCTAACCAAAACTTAACACCTTCCTAACACACCTAACCAAAACTTAACACCTTCCTAACACACCTAACCAAACTTTAACACCTTCCTAACACACCTAACCAACTTCAACACTTCTCTAACACAGCCAAACCTTCCTAACTTTCTAACAGTACTGCCTTTCAGGTACTATTTTCTTAGCCTTACAATCCACCTAATCCTAATCCCACCCCTGTCCTAAGATCATCATCCTAACATCACTACCCTCCTAACCTCACCACTTTCCTAGCCTCACTACCCTCCTAACTCCACCACCATCCTAACTTCCTCACCATCCTAACCTCACCACCGTCCTAACCAACCATCCTAACCTCACCACCATCCTAACCTACCATCCTAACCTCACCACCGTCCTAACCTACCATCCTAACCTCACCACCATCCTAACCTACCATCTAACCTCACCACCGTCCTAACCTACCATCCTAACCTCACCACCGTCCTAACCAACCATCCTAACCTCACCACCATCCTAACCTACCATCCTAACCTCACCACCATCCTAACCTCACCACCATCCTAACCTACCATCCTAACCTCACCACCATCCTAACCTCACCACCATCCTAACCTACCATCCTAACCTCACCACCATCCTAACCTACCATCCTAACCTCACCACCGTCCTAACCTACCATCCTAACCTCACCACCATCCTAACCTACCATCCTAACCTCACCACCGTCCTAACCTACCATCCTAACCTCACCACCATCCTAACCTACCATCCTAACCTACCATCCTAACCTCACCACCATCCTAACCTACCATCCTAACCTCACCACCGTCCTAACCTACCATCCTAACCTCACCACCGTCCTAACCTACCATCCTAACCTCACCACCGTCCTAACCTACCATCCTAACCTCACCACCGTCCTAACCTACCATCCTAACCTCACCACCATCCTAACCTACCATCCTAACCTCACCACCATCCTAACCTACCATCCTAACCTCACCACCATCCTAACCTACCATCCTAACCTCACCACCATCCTAACCTACCATCCTAACCTCACCACCATCCTAACCTACCATCCTAACCTCACCACCATCCTAACCTACCATCCTAACCTCACCACCGTCCTAACCTACCATCCTAACCTCACCACCATCCTAACCTACCATCCTAACCTCACCACCGTCCTAACCTACCATCCTAACCTCACCACCATCCTAACCTACCATCCTAACCTACCATCCTAACCTCACCACCATCCTAACCTACCATCCTAACCTCACCACCATCCTAACCTACCATCCTAACCTCACCACCGTCCTAACCTACCATCCTAACCTACCATCCTAACCTCACCACCATCCTAACCTACCATCCTAACCTCACCACCATCCTAACCTTCAGTCTCTTCAGCTAAGCGAATATTCCTAAGCTGAATGAAATCGTCTATTATATGCATGAACTAACCGGAAATGACGTCACTTGGCGGGAATGGTTGACAACATGGCGGCTCACACGCAAACAAGCACAGTGGAGAATAAACATGTCTCCTTTGCATATACCTCCTTTGCATATATCTGCTTTGCATATATCCCCTTTGCATATATCTCCTTTGCATATATCTCCTTTGCATATATCTTCTTTGCATATATCTCCTTTGCATATATCTTCTTTGCATATATTTTCTTTGCATATACCTCCTTTGCATACATTTTTGCATACATCTCCTTTGCATAAATCTCCGTTGCATATATCTTCTTTACAGACATTTTTGCATATATCTCCTTTGCATATACCGCCTTTACATATATCTCCTTTGCATATATCTCCTTTGCATATATCTCCTTTGCATATATCTCCTTTGCATATATCTCCTTTGCATATATCTCCTTTGCATATACCTCCTTTGCATATATCTCCTTTGCATATACCTCCTTTGCATATACCTCCTTTGCATATATCTCCTTTGCATATATCTCCTTTGCATATACCTCCTTTGCATATATCTCCTTTGCATATACCTCCTTTGCATATATCTCCTTTGCATAAATCTCCGTTGCATATATCTTCTTTGCATACATTTTTGCATATATCTCCTTTGCATATACCGCCTTTACATATATCTCCTTTGCATATCTCTTCTTTGTATATACCTCCTTTGCATATATCTCCTTTGCATATATCCCTTTTGCATATATCTCCTTTGCATATATCTTCTCTGCATACACCTCCTTTGCATATATCTCCTTTGCCTATATCTCATCTCTTTTGCATATATTTCATCTCCTTTGCATACATCTTCTTGGTTGACTGATATCCTTTTGCACGTTAGCTATGCACAGGACGGATATTTTGAAATGATTTATGTGGCACGGAGAAGGGCAGTGAGATGTGATAATCAAAGTAAATCGCTTAGGAAAAGGTGTTTGGGAGCTTCCTTAGATGGAGAATATAAGGGACTTTGAGGGGATTTTTGACCTGGTAGGGGTTCGATACACTTCATAATCCCTTTCAGTACGAGGACTTAAAATCGTCTACAGTGAATCAAACCCCTGATAATAGCAAGCTTAAAGGAAAAGTTAAACACCCCGGCAGAAGCGATCAACATTTCCCACCTTATCATCACCTCCAATCTCATGACATTATTTATATTATTTTTATTTATTTTTTCTTCTTTCCTGGTGGTTTCGTTCGACCTGGGGAAAAAAAAGAGGTTGTGAAGGGATCAATGGAGATTTTTGCTTTCCCCGTAGAGAGAGAGAGAGAGAGAGAGTGTGTGTGTGTGTGTGTGTGTGTGTGTGTGTGTGTGTGTGTGTGTGTGTGTGTGTGTGTGTGTGTGTGTGTTTGTGTGTGTGAGTGTGTGTGTGTGCCTTACCCCAGCCTGGCCAGTAGTCAAGATTATCTCCTTACATATGGACTGTATTAGTCAAAGTACTCTCTCTCTCTCTCTCTCTCTCTCTCTCTCTCTCTCTCTCTGCTTCATAAATGCCCTTCATCTTTCCTCCTTGCTTCTCGGCCCAATTTTTATGCTCAATATTACACCTCGCCACATAATCAGCTGGGAATGGAGGTCTGGATGATGATGATGATGATGATGATGATGATGATGATGGTGGTGGTGGTGGTGGTGATGATGATGATAACAGTGGTGGTGGTGATGATGATGATGATGATAACAGTGGTGGTGATGATGATGATGATGATGATGGTGATGATGATAGTGATAGTAGTGGTGGTGGGGGTGGTGGCTGGTGGTGGTGACGATGATGATGATGATATGATGATGATGATGATGACGATAATGATGATGATGATGATGGTGATGATGATGATGGTGATGATGATGATGATAGTGATGATGATGATGATGATATTCTCTTACCTCTAGTATCGACACTCTCAGGCTCCTACGACTCACTCTTAACTAGATATCACTGCATGGCTTTAACTGATGCCACATACCAGAGTTGCACCGATCATGAGGGGGGTTCATAATATACCTAGGAATAATAAGGTGGCAAGGCAGGAATAAGTCGGTAAGGAGGAGGTGTTACGAAGGCTTGTGGGTACTCCCTTGTTGTACTTCCTTGTGGTACTCTTTTATACATGGAATAAATTGTTAAAATCAAAAAATATCTATAAATAAAAAATAGCTGTATATCGCGTAGGAATAAGAAATGCATCATCATCATCATCCATATCATCATCATCATCATCATCATCATCTTCATCATCGCCATCATCACCATCACCAACATCATCATTATCCTTCTTTGTCTTCATCATCATCATTATTATCATTATCTTTCTTTGTCTCCATCATCATCATTATCGTCATCGTCATCAACACCATCATAGCAGCAGCATCGTCATCACATCACCATCATTATTATTATCATCATCATTATCATCATCGTCATCAACATCATCGCAGCAGCAGCATCGTCATCACATCACCATCATTATTATTATCATCATCATTATCATCATCATCATTCTTTGCCCTTCCCCCTCTGCAATGTGCAATGTATTCTTTTGCAATATTCTCTTCAACTTTTTCTGTTTTTCGTTTATTTCATTTTCACACTTCAGTCTCCGCTCTTTAACACCTGCCCCTTTTTTCCTCTGTCTATCTATCTATCTATCTATCTATATCTGTCTATGTGTATGTATGTGTATAATCACCTTTCTCTGTTTTATCCTTCATGGCTGTTCTTTTTATCACTCCTTTCACTGTATCCAAATCCAACGTTCTAAACAGCCTTCTATGCTATGAGAATCCATTTGGCCTGTCACTCCATACGGTGACCAGAGGGCAAATTAGTCTTACATCGAGTGAGTGGATGGTGAGCCCCAGACCTATCACATTATTTACAAAGAAAAAATAATGGTGTTTGACTATAGTGAGGCGCGGGTAGTGTAGATCCAGTAAAATAAGGGATAGTCACAACCACGGAGACGAGAGGTGGGTAGTCGTGTGTGGAAAGAGTGTGTTTATTGGATGGATGTCTGTCTCACCACAAATGGACCCTGTTGAGAAAATTTATGTGATAATAAAAAGGGGATCAGATGTTTCCACTGTAGGTCTGTCTGTCTGTCTCTTTCTGTCTGTCTCTTTCTCTCTTTCTCTCTGTTTATCTATCTATCTGTATGTCTGTCGATCTGTCTACCTGTCTGTATGTCTATCTACCCACCTATCTATCTATCCATCTACCTAACTGCCTAATTAACACGTTTAGGTGGGGCCAATCACCCAATCGTGGAGTACCGTACTAAATAAAACAACCTTACAACCATTCCCATCTTACGCCTATATTCATTTCCATCTTACGCTTATTTCCACTTTACGCTTAACCCCTTCAGCCCCGGGACGTCCTCTTCTCCTTATATTCCTGCTCCTAGCTAACAACTTTATTTAACTCTCTGGATTCCTTTCACGGCAGCGTTGAAGGTGATCGTTCCTAACTCGTTCCGAACTCGTTCCTAACCCCATCGAAATATTAAATACTCGCTTAGCAGCATCTTTTGTGTTGCAGGGACGGCTCAGTGGGCTGGTGTGGGCGTGGTTGTGATAGTGGGAGTAGGAAATGAGTAAATGATGGAGGGTGAACACTGATAACACTAGCATTGGCGTTGTTGTGGCAGTGGGAGTAGGATATAAGTAAATGATGCAGGACAGACACTGATGAAACTAGTGTGGTTGTGGCAGTGGGAGTAGGAAAGGAGTAAATGATGGCGGGTAGACACTGATAACACTAGCATTGACGTGGTTGTGGCAGTGGGGGTAGGAAATGAATAAATGATGCTGGACAGAAACTGATGAAACTGGCGTGGTTGTGGCAGTGGGTGTAGGAAATGAGTAAATGATGGAGGGTAGACACTGATAACACTAACTAAGCCGTACTCGCAACACACGAGATATGGCCCGACGGAGTGGAAGTTGAGGGTTATGTGTCGCCCTGTAAAATCGTATGGGTGTTAAAAGAATATGAAAAATTATGAAAAACGCGTCATCAGGGTGAAAGATAAAAGCAATGCGCACAAACACATTCACCTGCATATCTAAACACACACACACACACACACACACACACACACACACACACACACACACACACACACGCACGCAAAGTCCATGCATCCCCGTAATAAGCCTCGGTATCGTAGGGCTTAAAGAGAACAATAGCGAGCAAGTTATTAAAGTGGCTGATCTTAGCTGAAGCCAGGAAAACCAGTCACGCCCTACGCCCTACACAGAGACGCACAGAAAAACAAGTCAACAGAGGGAGAGATGTAGAGATAAACTGGCTCGGTATGCAGAATGATGGAAGAGGAGAATGAGAGGTCCAGATTGTGATCTGTATATCCCTAGACACACGCCTGCTCATGTTCTGTGTGTCGCGGTGCGGGTGTGGGTACGGCAGTGGGAGTTTGAAGAAATAATATAAAAGAGATCCTGATAATGGCCCGGCAAAGTGGAATGGATGGTTATAAGTGTACCGTCCCGTAGTGCGAGTCCAGAAAGATTGACTCCAGTTGACAATGTAAAAAAAAAATAAAAACACTTAAGAAACAGGAATAAGTTACAATATGCGAGTAACTCTTAAAGTGTGTGTGTGTGTGTGTGTGTGTGTGTGTGTGTGTGTGTGTGTGTGTGTGTGTGTGTGTGTGTGTGTGTGTGTGTGTGTGTGTGTGTGTGTGTGTGTGTGTGTTAGGACAGGTGTGAGGGTGAGACTGTACTTTTATTGTGAGGGCTTAATGGAACACCGTCATTAATCAGGATGGATCCAGGTGTACCCATACTTCTTTCAACCCTTACCCGCCCCCCCCTCTCTCTCTCTCTCTCTCTCTCTCTCTCTCTCTCTCTCACACACACACACACACACACACACACACACACACACACACACACACACACACACACACATACAAGACACACAGATGAAGAAATAAACAGTAAATCAGACGCCAAACCTCAATTATTGACAGGTAATTAACTCCTTCTTCAGGTGGTAATTAAAGCCATCTAATTATGGTCACTGGAGGTCACTGCTGACTAATGGAACCTGTTTACTCTTGCGTATGGATTTTTTTTATCTGTTTTTCCTTCCTCTGTTCATCTTATGTTTAAAAAATCTAGTTGAATATTTGCTATGCCCTTTTTACTCTAACGTGGCCTAAAATTGTCTTCTCTCCGTCTCCACCGCTGACTTCAAAAGCTCCCTAACACCTTTTCCTTACCAGTTTATTTCTGCATGCGCCATTTTAAGAACTGCTTTTTATCTTGTTTATGCAATCTATGTCGATAATACAAAGGAATAAAAGTAACAAAAAGCATTAGGGAGTGGAATGCTAATCGCCCGCCATAATAATATGTTATTGGCTAAGGTACAAGCTAGCTACAAACCAACTGTGATGAAAATTGGCAAAATCTGAATAAAAGCGCCGTCTATCTATCTATCTATCTATCTATCTGTCTATCTCTCTATCTATCTATCTACCGCGAGACGCCTCAATCTCGTAATGGGTGGCCACAAAAAATCGCCTCCATGTCGCCCTGTCTAATGCCACTTCACTGCCTTGCTCCCAGCTCACACCATCCACTCTAACATACCTCTCCTCTCCATCCCTCCATCTCATCCTCGGCCTCCCCCCTCCCTGTCCCCCCTTCCACCTCACTCGCATACTCTCCTCGTTAGTCTCTCGCTCTCCATCCTCTCCACATGGCCAAACCACCTCAATGTACTTCTCCTCACGCTTAAAATAGGTAAATAAAACAAATGGTAGGCAAGTGTAGCAAAAACGTAAAACTGAGTGAATTGCTTTGTTAGGAACCTCGACTGCCTCCCCAACCTGCCTTTTTTTTTTTCTTTTTTTTTTTACCCGTTCCCTGAGGTCGAGCAAGTCTCCTACGTACTATACACTTTCACATGCCATCACTTCGGCGCTAACACCCACCGTCCATACTGAATACATGCTGGGGCTGTCTCATTACGGACGGGTTTATTGGTAGCAGCGGGGGTGTTTTTGCGACATATTGGCGGGTCTTACGGTAGATCAATCCTTAAACTATTCCCTGCCCCAGGACTCGAATCCGGGTCCATTGGAACTGCAGGCCACCTCTCTACCGACTCAGCCACCGCCTCCCCTTTCAACCTATTTATCTATCCATCTATCTATTGCCAGACGCCATAATCCCACAACGGGTGGCCATTTGACTTTGAGTTCTTTGTTTTACGGGGAGGGACACTAACCCTCCACCAACCCACTTGACACGTAGGAAGCACGTATGGTTTGGTTATATGGTTACCACCCAGCGTTGTAAATGGTTTCTTGGCTTACAGGAAACCATTTGGCTTGTCACTCAATGTCTTTCAACCCACGGACGTATTTTATTATTATTGTTGTTTAAAATCCCCTGAAGCAAGCGAGAGGTAAATACGAAGGGCGCTGAGTGAAGGGATAGCCTGTATGACTCTATGCATCATTTTTTTTTTCAGGGTTAACTCATTCAATCCGATTATGTAATTTTATGTGACGATTTTATTCAGCAAGACTTTTAAGAATGGAGGGTTAGATATGTAGTTTTAATTTACCTCTTCATTACGCTGGCAGTCTCAAAAGCTAAAATGACTCGCCTAGAAACAGCAGAAGTAAAAGAGAATAAAATGGTGTCAACGAACTGCAAGGGGTTGAGAGAGGGGTGAGCTAGTGTGTGTGTGTGTGTGTGTGTGTGTGTGTGTGTGTGTGTGTGTGTGTGTGTGTGTGTGTGTGTGTGTGTGTGTGTGTGTGTGTGTGTGTGTGTGGCAGGAAATAAAGCAGTTAAAGATATATATACAGTACATGAGCTGGCCAAGACTTTCCCCAGTGGATTATTATTGTGATCCTGCCCAAATATCCTCACCACATATGCACCTGTTTTTCCTATATTTTCCATTCCTTCCCCGATTCAGGAGGAGAAGGAGGAGGAGGAAGAAAAAGAAGAAGAAGAAGAAGATGAAGAAGAAGATGATGATGAAGATGATGATGATGATGATGATGATGATGAAGAGGAAGAAGAAGAAGAAGAAGGAGAAGATGAAGGAGAAGATGATGATGAGGAGGAAGAAGGAGTAGAAGAAGAAGAAGAAGAAGAAGAAGAAGAACAATAAGAAGAAGAAGAAAACGCAAGCAAACTGAAGAGGGTAACTGTTTAATTTCCTCCCTCCCTCATTTTCCTCCTCCCTCCCTGCTTCATCCTTCATCCAAGCCTCTCAATTATCCCTACTACCCTCCTGCCCCATCCCTGAGCCGTATTCTAGGTGGTCATGGGAAGCTCCGTAACACCTCTTCCTTAGCGATTTACTTTCCATATAAACCCTTAACACTTTCTTGAGTTTTATATCGTTTTAACATCGTGGTTTACATCAATAACACAAGGAAGAGAGTAAGGTCTCTCTCTCTCTCTCTCCCTCTCAACCTCCTCTCCCCCCATCATTTTCTTGCCTCCCTCCAAGCTACTCAGTCTCTCTAACTACAACATCTCCCCCCCTCTCCCTGTGTGTGTGTGTGTGTGTGTGTGTGTGTGTGTGTGTGTGTGTGTGTGTGTGTGTGTGTGTGTGTGTGTGTGTGTGTGTGTGTGTGTGTGTGTGTGTGTGTGTGTGTGTGTGTGTGTGTGTGTGTGTGTGTGTGTGTGTGTGTGTGTGTGTGTGTGTGTGTGTGTGTGTGGTCCTATTTGTTCTCTACCCCACACACCTACAAATCCAGACCAAATTCCAGTGTTTAATCAGTATATTTATTTTGGGGGGGAAGTTGCTGTCAGCGCCCTAGGGTCACATGGGAACCAGTTGTGTTGCACGGCTCAACTTCTCTGCAACATACCGAAGACGACTGAGGCATATTATCATTCTCATTTTGCAAGATTTTTTCCTGCGTCTTCCACTGATTTTCCTTCCGTCTTCAAGATTTCCCTTCGTCTTGCACTGAATCTTATTACCCTCTTCATTTTGTAGATTTTTTCCCTCGCCTTCCACACCGCTGCACATCATTTAGGCGACCTTATTTTTTTCCCTTTAATCAGGCCATCAACATGCGATTTTTATATAACTTCAGATGAACCTTTGATAAGTTGAAAAGTCACCCCCTGAGCTGAATAAAATCGTCTGGGTACAGCATGAATGAAAGTACGTCACCGGGCTGAAAGGGTTAAGAATGCGCTAACAATCCTGACCTCCAACTGGGCGTGATGGTCTCCTGCGCTCTCTCTGTCTGGGCATCTCTTGTTAACGTATCTACCTACTGCCAGACGCCTCAGTCCCGTAAGGGGTGGCCACCAACAAAACGTCTCCATGTCGCCCTGTCCCCTGCCACTTCACTGCCCTCCCCCCAGTTCACATCCCCCCCTCACTGCTATTTCACCTTCCACTGTTGTACTATTCGTGTACGGGAGGCCTTGTGTTGGTATGAGAGATATTGAACAGGCTCTCCTTAGTCTCCTACCACTTCCCTCTCTCCATCTCTTCCTTCTCCCCCTCCTCCTTCTCTCTCCCTCCTTCCTCTCTCCCTCTCCTCAATACCCCTACGTCACTTCCCCTCCTCCTCCCTACCCCGACACCCTTTCTCCCCTTCCTCTCTCCCTTCGTCCCTCTCTCCCCCTCCTTCCTACCCCTATATCCTGCCCCTCCTCTACCCTTCGCCCTTCCTCCCTCACTCCCCCTCTACCCTACCCCTACACCCTCTCCCCCCTCCCTCCCTCTCTCCCCCTTCTCCCTACACCCTTCTTCCCTCTTCCCTCCCCCTCCCCTTCCTCTTAAGTGCAGGTGTGTGAGCCAGACCGACCATCAACACGGCATCGGCAATTCAATCTCAAACTCAAATTGTAGCGAGATGTGGCGCAACGCACGTCATTCCCAAATCCAGGCGTGCTGCTGGTGTTCTGTGGTGTTATGTGGTGTTGTGTGCTACAGGGACTACGTGGTGCTGTGCTGTGCTGAGATTATGTGGTGCTGAGTGTTGCTGTACCGTGCTGTGGCAATGTGGAGCTGTAATTTATGCTCTAGTCATGCAGTGCTGTGTGGTACTGCGTAGTGCTGAAGGTACTGTGGTGTGGTGGTATTACTCTTATGTTCTGTATTGGTGCTAAAAGCAGTAATGATGTGGTAGAGGGGCGGTGTGGTAGTGGCGTTATATGGTTGTGTCCTTATGTAGATGTACGGTATGGTGGCAGGGGCGTTACTGAAGTGGTACTGTATGGTTACGTGTTATGTGATGGTGTGGTTGTGTCCTTATGTAGTGGTATGGTATTGTGACAGGGGTGTTAGTGATGTGGTACTGTATGGTTGTTGTATGGTACTGTATGGTTGTTGTATGGTACTGTATGGTTATTGTATGGTACAGTATGACTTGTATGGTACTGTATGGTTGTTGTATGGTATTGTATGGTTGTTCTATGGTACTGTATGACTGTTGTATGGTACTGCATGGTTGTTACAGTACTGCTGAATAAAACACATTAAAATAATCCAAGTATCTCTATATATATTACTTAACCCCAGAGCAGCTGCCATTTCTTTCAGTTCATCCTTGCTAGTAACAATTTTATTCAGATTAAGAAACCGTGTTAATGAAGCCTATACCCATGTTCCCCAGTCTGCAAAGTCTAAGATGGTGAAGGAAGTGAAGAGAGCTGTGAAGAAGTGGAAGACTGGGAAGGCATGAAGTGGTGGTGAGGTGTATGCAGTGAGGGTTAAGTGTAGTGGGGAGTGTGCAGTGAATTTTGTTTTTTTTGCACTGTATCATCGCTGTCACCCACTCCAACGGGGTGGCGCCGGAAAACAAAACCCAACCTTACACACACACACACACACACACACACACACACACACACACACACACATACACATACACACACACACACACACACACACACACACACACACACACATTCTCAGCTGACGTACATGATGGTTTACATAATAGAACCTTAGCCACCCATGAACAGACTCCCGCTGATGTTCTCCTTACCCCAGTCGTTTGATGTCACTGCCTCTTATGGATATTTGACAGCGAAACATCCCCCAGTAAACCACTTCATTCCAATTTACTCTACTCTAAACACGCCTCTCACCCTCATGCATGCTCTGTCCTCTGTCATTCTAAATCTCTTATACCCCTCTTCACCTTTTCCTTGGCCTCCTCCTGCCTCTCACTCCCTCCACTTCTGGTCTGTACACCTTCATCCACCTCTCATCAACCCTTCCCTGCATGTGCTTCGTTGGTAATATGTGAGGTAGCTTGGACGAGTGGAGCTGTCCTGTACCTGTGAGAAAAGATAGCGAATATGTCTTTGTGCGTAAGTAAAGGTTATCGAAGCGAGCGTAAAAATGATCGTGGCATAATTCAGCTGTGTTGCAGGAAAGGTACGCGGAAGAACAATCGTAGAGGAAGCAGGGAATACGTCAGAACGCCTGGTGAGGGACGAACCTAGTGATTTTAGATGTGGTAGGGGTGTGTGGATTAAATATATGCAATGAGACAGATCGTGGAGAAAGCATGTAGAATGGTAAGGTATTTAGGACATTTATGGACCTAGAAGAAGTATATGACAAAGTAAACAGGGAAAAATAAAAGAAGGTTTCACATATATATGGTGAGAATGGAAACCTGCTAAACGCTGTTCTTATGATGGCAGGTAAACATGTGTAAAAGGAGGTGGACAGGTGAATTACTGAGTGGTCTGATATTAGTACTGGAGAAAGACAAGAATATGTGATGTTTTACCGTGAGCTGTGGAGAGAGGAACTAGGATGTTAAATGAAAGGTGACGTATCCCAACCCTGATGTGTGGATATGATGTTCTTTTGTTAATAATGAACAGGGGTTTTTGTGAATGATTGTAAGCTCTGACAGGTAAGAAGAATGTGATGACTGTTGAGAGGGAAGTGAATCTCAGTGTGATGTCTGGTGAATGAAGAGATTTGAGCCGGTGAAGGAGTTTAAGTAGGTGCAGTAAAAGCAAAGAGAGGTTATTTTTTTAATGCAGGGAAGAAGGAACCAAAGGCCAGGAGTCTGCAAACTGTTCCCTCCAAGAAAAAAATAAAATAACAGAGAACCAAATTCAAGATCCGTTCATTGGCAAGTAGAGTAACACAGGGAAGAAAGTGACTGGTGCTGCGAAGACTGTAATA
>NC_137051.1:40103455-40110955 GCF_032717465.1 Coenobita brevimanus | reverse complement strand
TCCAGATCTGTGTGTGTCCCGGTCCAGAAGCTGATGAATTAAGACGTACACGTAAATCATTATAATTACGCGTGTCCAAGAGTCTATATTTTAAGAGTTTAAGTATATCATGATAATGGGTGGGTGAAGGAAATGTAAGTTTGATGGAGAGGATTGACTGGTTACCCCACTGCCTCTCTCTCTCTCTCTCTCTCTCTGCTTCTGTACATGTCTGTCCCTTCCTGTCTCTTCCTCGTCTGTTTGTATCTATCTTTTTGTCTGTCTATTCTTTCTATCTGTCTGTCTCTCTGTTTAAGTCTCTGTCTGTCTGTCTGTCTGTCTCTCTACTTCTGTACATGTCTGTCCCTTCCTGTCTCTTCCTCGTCTGTTTGTGTCTGTCTTATGTCTGTCTGTCTTTCCATCTGTCTGTCTGTCCGTCTCAAACTCTGTCTCTCTCCCCCCCTCTCTCTCTTTCTCTCTCCATATATCCAATCGACCAACGAAAATTTTGTCCCATGAAAGAAACTTTGGAAAATTAAAGACTAGAAAATTTGAGGTGCAGTTAATGAGAAGGAAAAAAAATAACAGGAATTTTGGTGCGAGTGGGCTTGGTTCTTGTCTTGAGAGAGAGAGAGAGAGAGAGAGAGAGAGAGAGAGAAGGCAAAGCGGGCGGACAGGTTAACTAAGTGCATGATATCCTTGAGGGAAAGATTTTTTGTTTCCCTCACCTGTTTATATTTCGTGTTTACCTGTTTGTCCGGTGATTCTCTCTCTCTCTCTCTCTCTCTCTCTCTCTCTCTCTCTCTCTCTCTCTCTCTCTCTCTCTCGGCTGGTCAGTCTTAAATTGTATGTTACTTATGCTGGAAATGTTGCTATAGAAACCAATTATATGACACAGAAGAGGAGAGTTTGGAGTAATAAGCAAAATAAATCGCTTAAGATCAGGTGTTAGGGGGCTTCTTTGACTGACTAGAGTACAGACCTATAACCCTCCCGTTTCAAAATTCTCTTCCAAAATTCTTTTAAAAAATATAAAAAAGAGAAATATCTTTGAAAAGTATTATTCTCATTCATTAGTTTCAGAGGCTTTAAAAACAAGTAATCAAGCATGTCATTAACCCATTCATTACGAGACCTTCATTAAATTACTTAGGATTATTTGAAAGTAGAAATAATAATCTTGGAAATACATAAATCATACGGTTTGCGTCTGACTGGCGTGTTAAGTAAGGTATTATTCATTTTAGTGCGGGTAGGTCTTCTGAAGTGGGTGGTGGTGGTATGTTCTGCTGTATGACTGTCTATGTTCAAACCCTGTCGTTTACACACACACACACACACACACACACACACACACACACACACACACACCAAGCAAAGCACCACACCTTCCTCACCATTTACACACCAGGTAATCCATCACGCCTTCCTCACTATTTGCACACAGTCGTAAAAATAGCCAAGACATCACCGTATTAACTGGGCCAAACCTGATATCGCAAAGGTGAAGGCCAACCACCAATTTCAACCTCCTTACCTAAACACAGGAGGGGGGAAAACAGACGAGTCACCTTGCTTGCTCCTTCCTATGCGAAAACGTAAAGCAATCTCTCTATCTTTAATCCTCACTGTCATATATTAGGGACCTGCCTTGCCCATCGAACAGTTTTAACATTATGGGCAAGAGGAGGATATAAAACGCAAGTCACGAGGGGGAATACAAGCCTCCAAAACAATCATAATTTCTGAAGTACGGTTGCCGCCAAAAGTTGTGTCGTCTCTCCTGCTTTTCTCTCTCTCTACAGGCTTTCAATATCAGTAAGGTGAATCCACAGCCATTGACACTACATTTTTTTCTTTCTTTTCTTTCTTTTTTTTCTTTGTCACATATCAGTGTTATCAGAATCGATCGCTGCAGAGTCGCCATGGAAGAAGTTGGAGGGGCGACAGGACTTTTTATGCTGACTGTACCTGACGATGATAGAAGTCAAGCTCCTCTCTCTCTCTCTCTCTCTCTCTCTCTCTCTCTCTCTCTTTTGTTACTCCACTCTTTAATGCTGAACGTCGCGGTGGTATCGATATAACACTGTGCGACTGCCTGCTTAGCTAAATGAACGTCCCTTAACCCCCTCCTCCTCTAAAGAAAAACGTGGATTGCTGGAGGAAAGGATGCAACAACACCACAACCACCACTCCACCACTTCAACCACAACACCACCACCACCACCACAACAACAACAACAATACCACAAACACCACACCACCACCACCACCACCAAAACAGTCAATCAGTGTGGGGTGCAATGGCTGATCACACCTAAAATGATGCACTCCATAAAAGACCACCAAAATTCAGGGACCTTCTTACCCCTTAGCGACATCGGGCTTTCGCACACGGGCCTGCAAGGATTCGCACACTAGACAGCATGTGCATCTTTCCTTCACTCTTCTAAACCGGCTGGAATGCGGAGTTTGTCAGGCTGGCCACACCACATCCCAAACACGTTCCCGGGACCAGTTTCAGTGTGTCCAAGTTGATTTTTGAGTTTTATCTATCTGTCTATCTATCTATCTATTTATTTATTTGTTTACTTTTACCCCATGTGTATATTATTTTACATACGCCGCAAAACAAACACTATTTTTTTTTTCTTATCATGCGCGCTATCATCAGTCGTAGCACCAATCAGGATTTTCGTCTCCATTTCTTCCCTTCAATCCCATGACTTACTTTGTTATTTTGTTCTTACATCTTTATTACTGTCCTTATCACTTACTATCACTATCTCTCTTTATCACTTACTATCACTATCCATCATTATCACTCCACCTCTATCACTACCTATCTCTTATTTTTTACCCCTATCACTTACCACCTCCATCACTCCAATTCTACCGTGCACTTAATATGAACAGAGGTAAAGACATGAACCTTTTTTTTTATTATATCCTTTGTTTTTCCCTCCTCTACTTATTCTCTCTTAAAAAAATTAATCCCAGACGATACAAATCAGCCTTGGAGAGCGCCACAACATGAGGGGTTTGGGAAGGGCATATTTCACCTCTCACGTTCCAATACTCTCTTCTGACGTCAAGAAAATCGTCTGGTGGTGAGAGAGAGAGAGAGAGAGAGAGAGAGAGAGAGAGACAGACAGACAGACAGACAGACAGACAGATGGACAGACAGACAGATGGACAGACAGACAAACAAAAAGACAGACAGATACAAACAGACGGGAGAGACATGAAGGGACAGACATGCACAGAAGCAGAGAGAAAGAGAGAGAGAGAGAGAGAGAGAGAGAGAGAGAGAGAGAGAGAGAGAGAGAGAGAGCGCGTTCGTCGACCATGTGAACTGCGCTGACCCATGAAGACACCCAAGGGGAGGAGGAGGAGGGTAAAGAAATAGACAAGGAGGGCAAGAAATAGGTAAAATGGGCTGGGATTTTAATGGGTAATGGGGCTGAATGGGAAAATATTAGCCTGTGGAAATGGGTGATGAAGGGTTAGTGGTCTGAGTGCAGTGTAAGTTTATTTCAGAATATTATCCAGGAATGTAAGTGTTGAGGAGATGAAAAAATGAGCCTGGGGGGCAAAGAGATGAGTGGGTGAGCTGGAATTACGGTATGGGGTGGGAGTACAACCTGTGAAATCGCTCGCTGTTCGTTTAATGCCCTGAGTAAAGAGAGGATTTATTTCAAAGTTTTCTCCGCGAACAACATTGTGGAAAAAAAGAATAGTAAGTTTGCAATGTCTGGGGTAACGCAGGTAAAAATACTTTCTCGAAGCAAAGGGGTTGAAAGGGCAGGACAAGGCGGGTTAGGGGGAGGGTAGGGTCAACAGATGGTGAAGCAGATGGTGAAACAGATGGTAGTACTAGGCTGTGGTATGGTGTGGGTCTGGTGGTTTGGTTATGTGGTAGAAGGTTGTGGTTGACTTTGGTAGTAGGATGTGGTAGGGCTGTGGCAGGCTGTGGTAAGATGTGGGTTTGGTGGTTTGGTTATTTGGTAGTAGGCTGTGGTAAGGCTGTGGTGGACTGCGGCAAGGCTGTGGTATGGTGCAGGTTTGGGTATCTGATAGTAGGATGTGGTAGGGCTGTGGTATGGTGCAGGTTTGGGTATCTGGTAGTAGAATGTGGTGGAACTATGGTAGGCTGTGGTATGGTGTGGGTTTGGTGGTTTGGTCATGTGGTTGAAAGCTGTGGTAGGGCTGTGGTAAGGTGCAGGTTTGGCTATTTGACTGTTGTGGAGAGGCGTCAGATTATGAGCATCCACCCCACAAAACTGAGCAGTAACCACGACAAAGCGTCCTGCAAACACAAGGCCAGTACCATATCAACCGAGCCACCGAGTTTCCCCCTGCCTCAGTCCGCTCACCCTTCATCTCCACTCACTCCCTCATCGCCAGCTTTTAGGCCGGTCAGACTAATGAGAAAAGTTTGTTCCCCTTGTTCCTGCCCACCCAACCGTAGCATTCAGATTTGGGATATGACTTGGCAGGTTGCGTGTCACATTCCAGGGAAAGCTTGTCACATAGAAAAGCTGGACTGGCTGCCTTGTTGACCCTCGTGCTGTTGACAGGTATGAGCCTTAAACCTACTCTCCGCTGCCTCTCTAGTTCGTTCATGGTGTCTATTATTCTTTCCTCCTGCCTACTTCGTCAGTACTAAATATTACGCAGATGTATGGCATGCTTTGACCTCATGTTTTTTTTTTTTTTTTTTTCCGGTATCTATAATTTACTCTGTACAGCTCTGCCAATCCTAGCTCCTATAGCCACGTTTCATCTTCCCCCTCGCTCATACCTCCACCAGATACCCCCTCTCCTCCTCCCCATTTTAAGCATACAAGAAAGAATCCAGTTTAGAATCCACAAAACATGCTTTCCTAATGGCGCTGAGCAAAGGGAGAAAGCCTGATGCAAGATACGTTCCTCTCGAGAGACCTACACACATTGCATTTAAAAGAACTTAAATCACAGGCAATGCGAAAGGCAGACTGGGGAAGACATTTCCAGAGCTGCCCAGTTGTAATTGTGAAAGACTGGGAGTACTGAGTGATTCTTGCACTAGGAGTCGAACAGATGAGGGATAAGACTGTGTAGGTAGACGGATGCTGCATGTCTGTCGTTATGGGGAAGAAGTGCAAGCGGAGAGTTCAGAAGAGAGGGAGAGAGATGCAACACTGCGGCGAAGACAGGGAGATTAAGAGTCAGTAAGAGGAGGAGAGTAAATGAGAAAAGAAAAAGTTAATTCCACCCTGTTTAGAAGTGCCGTATATTGTGAGCCTGCCCACATGTGAGAACTGTTCTTCAGATATGGGGATAATACTGTCCCTGCACAAAGTCAGCACGTGAATGGTGTTAAGGAGTGCATGAAGTCGGTTCAGCACACCTTACCTCTGTGAAGTTGATGTTGCAAAGGAAGTAATGTGATCCTTCCAAGGCAGAAACACTGAAAATATTAAAATTAGTGTGTTTTTATGTGGAAGACTGTACCGAGTTGTGAAATGGAGGAAATGGGTTCTTGGGGAAATAAAAATAACAATATTCCTTTTGTTTCAAGCAGAAATAAGAGACAAATCAGACGACAGGTGCGCTAAAGCCTCATCCCTTGACTGCTTCAGTGACTGTTGTGATGGATGCTGTAAGAGGCGGTGGAAAAGTGAAGGAGTCATCAGCTTATCAGTGGACAGGTTGAGATGTAAAGCTGATGAACAAGAAGAAAGTAGGTGACAGGACTGAACCCTTAGGAACACCACTACTGATAATTTTAGAAGAACAGAGGCAGTCTACAACTGCAGCTATAGAATGACCGAAGAGAAAACCTGAGATGAAGATACAGAAAGCGTGATAAAAACCATAAGACGGCATTTCGGAATTTAGAACTTTGTGCCGGACTCTGCCAAAAGCCTTAGAGATGTCTATTGTAATAAAGGGTTCACCAAATTCCTAAACAAAGAATACAGTAATCAATATAGAGAATGTTATATCACCAGTTCAATGTCCCTGACGGAACCTATTTTGTTGGTCAAAAAGATGCCTATGAGAGGGAAGTCAAAATCTTGTTGAGGCTAACTTCAGACTTTCAAAATGCAAGATATTAGAGCAAAATGGGCAGTTGGAGGGTTGGGAGCGACTACCCATCTTCAGGACTGTTTCACATCCCTACTGTTTCTTTATCAGGCAATTCCTTACTTTCCCCATACCCATACCATTAACCCCAGAGCTGCATAACCTTTGAGGAGCAACTGGGATTCTCTAACTTCTACCTTGGTTGCCGACAAACGATTTTTCTCTGGCAGCCGCAGCATGTTTCTATTCAGCCGATGGAAGGACAGTCCTAAAAGTTACACCATGAGACAGTAAGCGTCTGCAACTGCGTGTCTAATAAAAGTTACATCACGCTGTTGAGGTACGCGTCTGCAGCTGTGTATGTAATAAAAGTTACATCACACTGTTGAGGTACGCGTCTGCAGCTGCGTGTCTCCTATCACATCGCGCTGTTGAGGTACGTGTCTGCAGCTGCGTGTCTAATGAAAGTTACATCGCGCTGTTGAGGCACGCGTCTGCAGCTGCGTGTCTCCTAAGTTACATCACGCTGTTGAGGTACGCATCTGCAGCTGTGTGTCTAATAAAAGTTACATCGCCCTGGTGAGGTATGCGTCTGCTGCTGCGTGTCTACCTGCCTGTTTGTATAAAGTTTTCCTCCAGTCTAGGTTTACAGTGGTGTATGTCGAAACTTTAAGAATAAGTCACTGGAATCCCTCTCATTCCTCCATCTCCATCCACTCCCAGCCAACATCCTTCATTCGCTCACCTAATTCCTCCATCCACCTGATGCCCAGTCTTCCCCACTTCGCACTCCCATCGTCATCGCATCCCCACACATCATCAACATATCCTTCTCCTCGGGTACTTTTACACTGTTGCATATTTTCCACCCTGGCATCACACTGGCGTCGCGAACTGTGTGGGAAAAACACCACCACTTATATAACTGCTTGACTCCCCCCCCCCTTCTTCTCCACCTTAACATCCCTCCTCCTCCCATTTTTCCCCTCTACCTTCTCTGCCCACCTCACCCCAGCTTCCCTGTTTACACTTCCTCGTCTTCTTCAACCCCTCCATCTCTCCCCCTCACCCCTCCTTTTCCCCCCACCAATCTGTCTCCACCCCACTCCATCCCCCTATAAGCTACACTTTTCCTCTCCACCTCTTTACGTCACCTTCTCCCCGTTTCCACTTCACCCCCTCTCAACCTCATCCCCATCATTAACCCGCATTAACCCCTCCCTCCATCTCACCCCCAATCTCTCCTCTCCCCCCCTCTCCACCCCCAGCCCTCCTCATCGCCCGCTGCTCCACCATGACAAACAAAATAGCATCGGGACTCTCAAGGTAAAGTTTTTCTGAATACCTAGTCTACCTGCCCTACAAGCATGTGAAGCGATATTCCACAAACAATAGTGCACGGAAATCGCGAGTTACGTGTGACTAACGACCGTAATATCAAAACTGTGG
>NC_137051.1:40088455-40098455 GCF_032717465.1 Coenobita brevimanus | reverse complement strand
GAGCGATGATATATGTAAAGTAGATGTGTGGAAAATGGAAAATGTGTGTGTGTGTGTGTGTGTGTGTGTGTGTGTGTGTGTGTGTGTGTGTGTGTGTGTGTGTGTGTGTGTGTGTGTGTGTGTGTGTGTGTGTGAGAGAGAGAGAGAGAGAGTAATGTGCTGGCAAATGTGGAGGGGGAGTGGAAAGCAGAACGGCTCAAGAAAATAAAATAATAATAATAATAATAATAATAATGTTAAGAGTCGCTTTTTAATATTACACCCCCGCTCTCAATGCGAAAGTGAGTGTTGTGTTTTCCTCGATGTGTGTGTGTGTGTGTGTGTGTGTGTGTGTGTGTGTGTGTGTGTGTGTGTGTGTGTGTGTGTGTGTGTGTGTGTGTGTGTGTATTTTAAGTCTTATCATTTATCTTTTTCTTTTACTCTTGTCTCCCGTAACTTGACCTCTTCCTTGACCTGACATACCGGTAATCCATTCATCCTCGCCACAGGTCACATGACTGGCACATGACCTAAGTGGATTAACGCACCACCACCCCAGAAAAACGCCCATTAATCCGGGAGCTGGCTGTGGATGATGAGACCGGTGTAAAAACTGGCCCTACGGGGGATGGGACGCTGCCTGGGAACTGTTGGTATCACAGAAAGGGAACTAATGGCTTCAAAATGTCTTACCAAGTGACGTTTAGCATCGACAGGTCAGGACCCGGGTTCTTTCCCTTGGGGGTAGGGGGGGTTTCAAGAATACTCCCCCATCCCTGCTTGTCGTACGAGGCGACTAAAAGGGTTGGTGGTGGGTTAGTGCCCCACCTCGTAAAAAGAACTAACTAAACAAGCGAACAAAGCGCCTCGGACCAGGACGGACCATACGTTGACGACCAAGGAACGGACAAAGGACATTCTTAGGATGGGAACGTGGAATGTGAGAGGAGTGAATGATGAAGTGAAAGAGAGAGAGAGAGTGTTCAGGTGCTTGAGGATGCACGAGTGGATATATGTGGATTGACTGAAACTAAATGGAAAGGTGAAAGGGTGAGAGAATGGGAGTATGGTTTAGGTATATGTGCGGGAGTTAATGAGAATGAGAGGGCAAGAGAGGGAGTATGTCTGATGATAAGCAAGAAGGGGAAGGAGAATATAAGAAAGTATGGAACAGTGGGTGCAAGGATTGTATGGGTGAGGATGAAAGTAGGTATACAAGCATGGGCGACTGTATATGTGTATGCGTCGACAAAGGACCGAGTGGCAAGAGTGAAAGATGAGTTTTGGGAGAGCGTAGAAGCATGTATGGGCAAGTTTGAGAGGAACGGGAGAGTGTTTTTGATTGGAGACATGAATGGCAAAGCTGAGAATGTACGAGTGGATGGAGTGGTTGGTCAGTGGGGTGTGTCAGCTGAAGTTGATAGGAATGGTAGTGCTTTGGTGGACATCTGTGATGGTAAGGGGTTGGCAATAGCCAACACCTTCTTCCGGCATAAGATGATCCACAGGTATACATGGAGAGGTATGAAGAGGATGGACGGTGAACCTGCTGAAAGAAAGGCAGTGACAGATTACGTGTGTATGGATGAGCGAATAAGAAGACAAGTGTTAGATGCAAGAATGTGGAGAGGATGGAGGAATGGAATCTCGGACCATCACTTAGTGATGGCCAAGGTAAGGCTGCAAAGAAAATGGGTGAAGAGACGAAGAGGAAGCCATGAGGAAACAGCTCCTGTGAAAAGAGTGGAGAGGTTGCAAGAGAGTGAAAAAATGGCAGAGTATAAGAGCATAGCGGAAGAAAGATTGGGAAGGTATGAGTTTGAGCAGATGGAAGGGGTGGAAGACGTATGTAAGATATTCACGGAAGAGATAGGCGCAGCGTGTGAGGTGGTTTGTGGAGTGAGGAGGAGATGCAGGGGTGTGCAAGAGACAGCGTGGTGGAATGATGAGGTGAAGCGATCAGCTGTGGAACAAAAGAAGAAGGCATAATTATGGTGACTGGTTAGTGAGTATACGTAGGGGAGAAGATGAGGGAGAAGAGAGAGGTATATGTGAGCAGGAGAAGGGAGGTGAAGAGACTGGTGAAGGAGAATAAGAAGAGAGTGGATGAAGAGTTTGGGAGGAATCTGAGTATGAAATGGAGGGAGAGTAAGAAATTGTTTTAGAAGGAGGTAAAGAAAAAGACAGTGTGGAAGGGCAAACAGTAGGGGAGTGAAAGATGGAAATAACAGATTGCTGGTGAAGAGAGAGAAATTGAGGAGATGGAAGGAGCACTTTGAGGATTTGTTGAATGTAGATAATGACAGCAGTGTGAGTATAAGTGGTTGGGGAATGGCTGGGAGAAGAAAAGATGAGAGGAGGAAGAAAGAGATCAGTAGGGCGGAAGTAGTGGAAGCAATGAAGATCAAGATGGGAAAGGCCCCAGGAACTGATGGAGTGTGTGGTGAAATGCTGAAGTATGGGGGTGAGATTGTTGTGGAGTGGATATGGAAGTTGTGTAGATTGGCATGGGAAGAGGGAAGGGTTCCAGAGGACTAGAAATCAGGTATAATTGTTCCTTTATACAAAGGAAAAGGGGAGAGAGAAGTATGTGGTAACCATTGGGGTATTTGCCTTCTTAGTGTGCTTGGAAAAATATACGGTAGAATACTCATTGATAGGGTTAGGCATGTAACAGAGGAGCTAACTGGAGAAGAACAAGGGGGATTTAGGAAGAGAAAAGGGTGTGTAGATCAGATATTTGCTCTAAGATGTTTAGTGGAGAAGTATCTACAGAAGGGAAAGAAAGTGTATACTGCCTTCATGGACTTGGAGAAAGCTTATGACAGAGTAGATAGGGAAGGTATGTGGAAGGTATTAAGAATATATGGAGTGGAGGGGAAATTGCTGAGTGCGTGAAGAGTATGTACGAGGGAGCTTGAGTTACAGTGAGAGTGGATGGTGAGCTGAGTGAGTTCTTTGATCTAAATGTGGGACTGAAACAGGGATGTGTGATGTCTCCATGGCTGTTTATTATTTTCATGGATGGGATTGTTAAGGAGGTGCTAAGCAGGGCAGTGGATGTGAGGGGTTGCTCTAATGAATGAGGGTGAGGTGTGGAAGATTCCGGTGTTCCTGTTTGCTCATGATACAGTATTGTTGAGTGAAGATGAATGGGAGTTGCAAGGTTTGTTGTAAGAAGAGGAATCTGAAAGTTAATGTAAACAGGAGTAAAGTTATGGTGTTTGAGAGGAATGAAGTCACAGAATGCATAGTGAGGTTGGATGGTGAGGATATGGAGAATGTGAGTGCATTCAAGTACTTGGGTAGTGTGATGAGTAAGGATGGAAGTTTGAGGGATGAAGTGTTTGAAAGGGTACAACAGGGAAGGAAGGTTGTTGGTTCACTGAAAGCAGGGATGAGAAATAGGGAGGTGAGTATGGAAGTTAAGAAGTCACTGCATGATAGTATTGTGATCCCTACACTGACGTATGGAAGCGAGGCGTGGACCTTGCAAGAGGGGAACAAGTCAAGAGTGAGAGCAGTGGAAATGAGTTACTTGAGAGGAGCATGTGGAGTGACGTGGAGGGACAGGTTGACGAATGAAGAAGTGAAGGAACGATGTGGGGTGGATGTGGATGTGGTTGAGAAGATTAGGAGAAATACACTGAGGTGGTTTGGACATGTGGAGAGAATGGAGACTGAAAGACTGACTAAGAGGGTGTATGTAGGTGAGGTGGAGGGAGGGAGAGGGAGAGGTAGACCGAGGATGAGGTGGAGGGATGGAGTTGAGAGGTATATGAGGGAGGGGGGGTGAGTTGGGGGGAGGGTAGTCAAATTGTGGGTGACAGAGCGACTTGGAGGCGTTTTGTCTGTGGCCACCCTTCGCGGGATTAGGGCGTCGGGCTATAGATAGGTACAGTAGATGGTTATTATTTTGTCGTCTGTCTGTCTGTCTCTCTCTCTCTCTCTCTCTCTCTCTCTCTCTTTCTGTGTGTGTGTGTGTGTGTGTGTGTGTGCGTGTGTGTGTGATTATGTGGCGTTGTGATTCTGAAGTGTCAGATCAAATATTGCTTAATTCCTCTGAAGTTCTTTGAAAAACTTGTCTATATTCCTTAGGCCCTTTGAAACGACTGATTACTTTGCTTGGTTTGCATAGTTCTTTGATATGTTTAATTATTTTGCTTAGTTTGCTTAGTTCTTTGATATGTTTAATTATTTTGCTTAGTTTGCTTAGTTCTTTGATATGTTTGATTATTTTGCTTGGTTTGCTTAGTTCTTTGATATGTTTAATTATTTTGCTTAGTTTGCTTAGTTCTTTGATATGTTTAATTATTTTGCTTAGTTTGCTTAGTTCTTTGATATGTTTGATTATTTTGCTTAGTTTGCTTAGTTCTTTGATATGTTTAATTATTTTGCTTAGTTTGCTTAGTTCTTTGATATGTTTAATTACTTTGCTTAGTTTGCTTAGTTCTTTGATATGTTTAATTATTTTGCTTAGTTTGCTTAGTTCTTTGATATGTTTGATTACTTTGCTTAGTTTGCTTAGTTCTTTGATATGTTTGATTACTTTGCTTAGTTTGCTTAGTTCTTTGATATGTTTAATTATTTTGCTTAGCTTCTTTGTGACGTTCGATTATCTTCCTTAATTACTTTGAAGGCTATTTTACTCAGATACTTATAAACGGGTGATGATTAAGCCAGGGAGGGGAAGGCCAAGGATGAGATGGAGGGATGGAGTGGAGAGGTATATGAGAGAGGAAGATGTGAATTGGGAGCAGGGCAGTGAAATGGTGGGGGACAGGGTGACGTGGAGGCGATTTGGTTGTGGCCACCCCGTATGGGATTAAGGCGTCTGGCAATTGACAAATAGATAGATAATTAAGCCTTGCAACTTTGAGGATTTGATCATTTGGTTAATGATTTGCAATTACTCGTAGTCTCGTTGAAAGCTCCCTAACACCTGTTCCGTGGAGATTTATTCTGGATATAGCTGGTTAATATCCTTTTGTACGTTTTTTATGCAGAGTATGATGATATTGAAAGGATTTTTGTAACAGGGAAAAGGACTGTAAGGTGAAAAGGGTAAAATAAATCGATTAGGAAAAGGTGTTAGGGAGCTTCCTGCATGTCTGATTGGTTTACTGAATGGCATAATAATTCACACAGCATCTTAGCAAACTACCTTCAGACCTTTATTCGCCCTTCCTATGTCCTTCCACCCACCATCACCCCAGCCCACGCCCCATCCCACCCACTCCTCTCTGTCTATCCCACCCGTTTCTGTTCTCCTTTGATGAGAGAGAGAGAGAGAGAGAAAAAAAAAAAAATTATGTTTTGTCACAGCTTACTAGGTCAGTTTATTAGGCCTGATGTGAAAGGATCGATACTGACCTAAATCAACAAGACATGAAGTTACCTGGAATTACCTTGATTACCTGAAATATTCCTGAACTCATCTACATGGGAATAAACACCCTTTCCTAAGCGATTCATTTTGCTTACTACACCTTTAATGTCCTCCTTCTGTGATACATAATTCCTTCCAATCTCGCCATACACTGCATAAATAACGTACTAAAGGATATTACCCAGTCATATCCAAAAATAAATCGTTAAGGGAGAGATAGTAGTCCTCCTTCACCTCCACAAGTCACCACTTCGGCGCTAACACCCACCATCCATATTGAATACACGCTGGGGCTGTCTCATACAGGACTGGTGTATTGGTATTAGCGGGGGTATTTTTACATGTCGGCGGGTCATCTGGTAGATCAGGAAAGTCTGTTTTTATGAAATTCAAATCCTTAAACTGTTCCCTGCCCAAGCCGGGATTCGATCCTGGGTCCATTAGGACTGTAGGCCGCCTCTCTACCGATTCAGCCACCGCTGAATATACTGTAGGAAGACCCCATGGATGCAGTTGTTTGCGTGTGGGTGATAGGTTTGGTCGGCCGGACTGATCGAAGTAACACCAACAACAATCGATGTAAACTGATCTGAATTAATCTAACCGAACCTAACAAAGTGAAAACTGGCAATGCACACTGCTGGACCTGACGTAAAGGACCCTGATGTGCCTGGCTGAGCTTGGATAAATATATAGAACGTTAGTGGATATAAAAAGGCCTAATTAAACTTCAGTGGACATATAGCTCTGAAATTCCATATAAAAACCCTACATTGCCCTAAAAGAGTCCTATTTACAGAGGATGGAGAGTGAGAGACTGATGAGGAATGTATGTGAGCGAGGTGGAGGGGGAGAGAGGGAGAGGGAGGCCAAGGATGAGGTGTAGGGATGGAGTGGAGGTATATGAGAGAGGGGTGCGTAAGCTGGGAGCAGGGCAATGAAATGGCGGGCGACTGGGCGACGTGGAGGCGATTTGTTTGTGGCCACCCCGTATGAGATTAAGGCGTCTGGCAACAGATAGATAGATTTTTTCTCGAGATAAAAGTGGGCCACAGAAGCCAGAGGGGGGGCACAGAATCTACCATAAGCGCCTTCTCTGTACCACACCCTCGCCTTCACTATGTCATTAGTATCTACATTTATATTTAACCAGGCGGTGATTTCGCCCTTTTGCAGCTTCATTCCCGGAGATCAAAGGCTAAATAAGGCAAAACTACATCTCTACACCCTTTCCACGGCACTTCTTCGTGACTAGCGCCATATTCAAGGTTAATCTATTGTTAAGGCGTGGTTTTCGAGATGGGAGATGGCAATGTTGAGCCTATTTAAACAGAACACACACACACACACACACACACACACACACACACACACACACACACACACACACACACACACACACACTCGCTGGTGCAGTGGTAACGTTCTCGCTTGCCATCTGGTAGACAGGAGTTCGCGCCTCGCTCAGGTTGCGAAAAGTTTCACTGACGAAGTGCGTGGTTACTGTTCCCCTTGAGCAAGGGGACGGGAGTGTGCGTGTGTGAAGGTCACAGCCTTGCCCTTAGATCGGACTATATGAGCTCTCAGCTCCCTTCCGGGAGGGTAAAAGCTGAACATCACGACCATCAAGTGATCCTGACCGACCCGGTGAATTACACACACACAAATCCTCGGCTGGACTATTAAATTGCTCCCTCTTATCTGCGAGTGATATAAGCCTGTTTGCAACGCTGCCCCCGCCACGAGAGTACGATGAGAGGACAATAACTTTGCATGTCACAACTTGATCACCTTGAAGAGTTCGCATCCACCTCTCTCTCTCTATCTATCTATCTATCTATCTATTTGTGTGTGTGTGTGTAATTCAATTCATGACTTAAAGTGCTAATAATCAACTCTGGCCCCCCCCCCGTGTGTGTGTGTGTGTGTGTGTGTGTGTGTGTGTGTGTGTGTGTGTGTGTGTGTGTGTGTGTGAAAGCATGACTTGAAGGTATGTACTAAAACAAATCTACTCCATGGATCCCTCTCTCTCTCTCTCTCTCAGCCAAGGAACAGGTAGGAGTCAGCCTCAGAGTCTGCCTGGGAACACTGCATAATTTAAGGCATCCTCCATACCCAGTTATCAAGCCCGTGTCTGAAGGTAATTGGTCTATAACAGAATTATCTTTACCCACTAAACAAAAGGTTATTAAGTCGGATTACCTCAATGGATTTAAGAGTTGAGAGGGAAGGGGTAATTTTGCGACCCCCCCCTCTTCTCTGTACGAAATAACTCATCAAAACACACACACACACACACACACACACACACACACACACACACACACACACACACACACACACACACACACACACACCTACGACTGAATACACAGATACTAACCCATCAAAACACACACACACACACACACACACCTAAAACTGAACACACAGATCTTATCCGTACACCTGAATGTTTTTTTAATGAGAATCCGAGGCTAAACTATACGTAGGTGTGTCTGTGAGCTGGGAGCAGGGCAGTGAAATGGCGGGGGACAGGGCGACATGGAGGCGATTTGTTTGTGGCCAGCAAATACGGGATTGGGGCGTCTGCCAAAAGATAAATAGAACGAACCTGACAACAGAAAAATCACCTGACGCGGACCACCTGTGTACCTTGTTAATTTTAGGTAACCGCATCATTACCTATTCTGACAGGTAAACAGTATTTTTCCGAGGCTTAATATTTCAGTGGTAAACTAAACCTGAGAATCATCCCTGGTAAACCTTTAATATTCCACGGCGTAAATACACTTGTTCCGGGTTTACATGATTCTCCTACACTTCTCACCAATACTAAAACTCTATTATCTTTACTCGGCCCTGATTTTCCGTCCTTTTGTTGCTTATTTCACGTAGCTCAGTGGCAGAAAAAGACAATCCTGCCGCTCTACCTCCTCTCCATGGCACTTCTTTGTGACTAGCATCCTATTCTAGTGTTAAGCTACCGTAACAACTCAGCACTTGAAGACGGAGAGATGGCAATTTTAGGCCAAGTTAGAGTAAAATGTGTATAGCTGTAAAATTGATAGAAAAACACTGCTAGATTTTCACACAGAGTAAAGGGTGAATTACTGTGCTCATCACTATTATTATTATTATTATTATTATTATTATTTTATTTATGGTACACGCACGACTGTCGCATTTTCGTAACTGCACCGTTTACACTGTAGTGAATGGTGCGGTCTGTGATGCAAGGACGCTTACATGCGCTGCTTCTGCTTGGGTTGCGGTGCGGTTCGGAGCGTGAATGGAAGACTATATAAAAAAAAATGAAAAAATGAAAAAAGTTGTCTACCAGCATTCTGTACTACTCCTTACATGGACACCATATGGATTTAAAAAAATAGTGTGATCACCATACCTTTGATGTGGTATTTAGTGATGATACACGTCTATCTGTCTATCTACTGCCAGACGCTTTAATCTCGTAAGGGGTGGCCACAAACAAATCGCCTCCTTGTCGTCCTGTCCCCCGTCATTTCACTGCCCTGCTCCCAGCTCACACACCCCTCTCTCAAATACCTCTCCACTCCATCCTTCCATATCACGTGATTTGGTATTTACTGTCGAATATAATGTGATCCTAATTCATTCTATTTATCGATTTATTCATTAGTTTTTTGCGCAATCTGAGCTGTGTCCTGGCGTTTCATATTTCGTACCCAGTTTCTCTCTCTCTCTCTCTCTCTCTCTCTGGCGTGGTAAGTAGGTTCTAAATCTCCGCTCTTCACCATGATCTTTTCGCCCGTACCCTGAGACGCCACGTATGAGACACTGGCGCTTATTTATGTCTTACCTCTTTTTATTCTAGGAGAAAACTTTAAAACCTTCACCACGACCACACCCTTCCACCTACAACACCCATCTACACTATCACCCCCACCCTATCCCACCTACAACACCCACCTACACTATCACCCCCACCCTATCCCACCTACAACACCCACCTACACTATCACCCCCACCCTATCCCACCACCACCCACCACAATCCAAGCCCTGCCCATCCCCCCTCTGTCATTCAGCGTTATCATTGTCTGTCCTATGTCATTTATTCACTTCCTACGCCCACTGCTACACCCACGCCCACACCAGCAGCCTGAGCCGTCCCCGCGAGACATAGGATACCATCAGGTGAGGTTCTACTGCAGAGCCATTTACGTACCACCCTGTTTCCTGAAAAAAGTATCCGCCCAACCATCATCGTCATAGGTCAGGCAGTGTTCATCAGGTACTTGTCCCTCCCTGCACCATCCACTCATGTACTAAAGCACTTTGGCTCTCTAATAAGCGTATAAAACCCTGCGTAACCTACTAGACAAGAGGGATAATCTTCCACAGGGCTCGGGTTCGATTCTTGCCTTTGGCAGTGATAAATTTTTAAGTTACGTTCCAGCCCGTTTTTCTCTTCCCGCCCTACCTCACCCCACCCCACCCCTCTCCACCCCACCCCACCCTCATTTGCCTCCTCCCCCCCACTGAGCATTCCATTCTTTAGTCACTGAGCAAATGTAACTGTGATTCTGTGCATGACGTCAAAGTCGACTGCTCATGCATGATGTTCGCCTCAGTAACACGGGTAGATCGT